>NC_084733.1:56843565-56973565 GCF_033978785.1 Entelurus aequoreus
AATAAAAAAAAGTCTCCTTTCCACATCCTGCCGACCGTCTTTCATTTTTGTTGAGTTTTTATGTCATCTTACTTACTAAATCAGTCACAGTAAAAATCTAAATGTTATGTTGTCAATGCACCTTAATCGTAATCTGAACACAGAAGTGAAGCAACACCCACCTCTAGAACGACACACGGAGCAGGTGTTAGCTGCAGAGATGTCGCCTTTTCTCACGGCGAAAAATAGTCCTTTCTTGTTGGGAGAACAACTTGCCATGGCTTTGAACCTGATATTTCCATAAGGTAGACTTTCTTTGTATATATTGTAGCGGCTGGCTACGGGGTGTTAGCCAATGGCTTTGGCTGGGGGGCGGGACTTCCGCGGAAGTTAGGGAAGTGACATTGTTGATAGGAAGGAGGGTGTCGAGTTTTGCCAGGAAAAAGGATAGACACACATTGGAGCTGTTGTTTGGTTAAATTGCATCTTGCACAATAAAGACAAGACAAACAAAGAAGTCGCATGAGCCTACATTCCTGGGATAGTATACTACACTGGTGTCAAAAGTAAAAACGGCAATTTCGAAAGAGACTGTCGTGGTAAGGACACGCTGCGTTCCGCGCATTAGCCAGTTAGCTTCAGTCTGTGAGTTAGCTAGGACCGCAAGCCATTTAGCATGTTTAGCTCCGGTGAGAATAAGTTTAAAGTTGAGCAGGATGACGCTGTTTTGGAGCGGGTGACCGTCGAACAGCCGCGCTCCTGCTCGCACGCGCGCGGCCGTGAAGACGTAAAGATGTCGCCGCTGCCGCCGCCACCCACTACTTCCCTGCACAGCGTGTCTCCCCCACCGTCTGCTGCCTCAGTGAAGACGCCAAAATTTGCAGGTGGATCGGATTGGGAGGCATTCCACGCTCAATTTGAACTGTTGGCGGGCGCTAGAAGGTGGGAAGCAAGGGACAAAGCATTACATTTAGCTTTGTGTCTGGAGGGAGAGGCTCTTTCGTGCCTCCTGCTGCTGGATCCTGAACAGCAGCGGTGCTACGCAGCCTTGGTGGGGGCGCTCAAGAGGAGGTTTGGGAGATGGTCTCAGCCAGCACTTTTAAAAACTGAACTGAGAGGGAGGTGCAGGAAGCCTGGCGAGCCACTCCGGGGGCATTGACATTGAGGGCCAGGTGCGGCGGGCATATGGTCACCTGCATGCTGATGCACGAAACGTGCTCGCAACTGACCTGTTTGTTGGAGCTATTATTCCTCCTGACCTGCGCGTGCAAGTGCAGCTTCAGCACCCGAGGTCCCTGCAGGAGGCACTGGAAGCTGCCGTTGAGAGGGAGATGCTGGGGAGTGCAGCTGCAGCCGGGGAACTGGAAATGAAACCCCATCCAGTGAGGGCGGCATCGTCACACCCGTCTAGTCACGGGGCTCCGGCTTGGGCGACAGAAATTACCGAACTACTGAGGGCGGTGACTCTGCAAAGTCAACGTGGCCCGCGCCCCATGCAGGTCTGCTGGGGATGTGGCCAACCTGGACACTTTCGCAGGGAGTGCCCTGCCACTCGTCGTGAGCCGGGAAATGGCGCCGGGCCCGCATAGTCAGGGGTATGCGGGCCCCTACGTTCACCGCGGACCCTGACTCGCCAGCCCAGGCTCGTCAGGCAGGGTAGGGAGCCCGTTAGCACAGCCAGGGGGGAGGGGCTCCACCCCCCCAGAAGCAGACGACGACTCGCCTTCTACACCTTCTTCTCGCTTTCGGGCAGCCGGAGGAGCCCAGCAGCACAGCCAGGAGGGGGGGGCTAGATCCCCCCAGAAGTAGATGACAGCAGTGTGCCACCTATGGCGGTGGGCTGGACACGGGGGGGCCCAAAGGAGGGGGATCCTGCCACGTTGCTGTCTCTGTCCAGGGGGTGCCTACCGTGGGCCTGGTGGACACAGGGTCATCAGTAACGCTGGTAAGACCGGACGTTCTGCCCAGCAGTACACCACTTGAGCCCACAGCAGTACAGCTACGCACAGTCACGGGCCAGCTAGGTCCTATGGTGGGAAAGGGTTTCCTGTGGTTGTGCGTGGGGGGAAAGCGAGTTCGCCATCTAGTTTGGGTGGCAGACATGCAAGACTGCTGCATCTTAGGGCTGGACTTCCTCCAAGTCACTGGGTGCCTGCTAGACATGGGGAGGGGTACACTTAACTTCCCGGGGGGGCCCTACAGTTGCCATGGGTACCCTAGTTCCCGGGCCTCTATCCGTTCCCCACATGCCTCTGCATTCTTGTTGCCTCACACCACACCTAGTTACTACCCCTGCCCTCGCCCTGTCTCCCTTCAGTCAATAAGGGGGGAGACAGAGCTGTTTTTTCCCGGGGATGCCAGCCCTGGGCATCCCTACCCACGGCCCCCCACCCGCAGCCAGTACCCCCGGTCATAGGGGGAGGGGTGTGGAGAGAGGAGTACGGGGACTTGGAGAAACAGCAACAGGAGCAGCTGAAACAGCTGCTGATGGAATTCCAGGGCAGCTTTGCAATGAATGAGAGTGAAGTGGGAAGAACCCACTTGGCAGAGCATGTAATAGACACTGGCTTGGCGCGGCCCATCAAGTGCCATGCGCACCGCATCCCCCTCGCTTGACAGCAGGTATGCGACAAGGCCGTGGATGACCTGCTGCTGGCCGACTTTATTGAACCGTCTGAGAGCCCCTGGGCGGCACCTGTGGTCATGGTCGCGAAAAAGAAGGCTGGAGATTGGCGATTCTGTGTGGATTACAGACGGCTGAACGAAGTGACCACAAAGGACTCTTACCCCCTCCCCCGTATTGATAATGATAAATGATAAATGGGTTGTACTTGTATAGCGCTTTTCTACCTTCAAGGTACTCAAAGCGCTTTGACAGTATTTCCACATTCACCCATTCACACACACATTCACACACTGATGGGGGGAGCTGCCATGCAAGGCGCTACCAGCAGCCATCAGAGGCAAAGGGTGAAGTGTCTTGCCCAAGGATGAGTCCTTGGACCTAGTTCCCGGCTCCTCGTGGTTCACCACTCTGGACCTTAAAAGCGGATATTACCACAGAGGTGTGGACTCGAGTCACATGACTTGGACTCAAGTCAGACCCGAGTCATGAATTTGATGACTTTAGACTTGACTTGACAAAATGTTAAGAGACTTGCAACTCGACTTAGACTTTAACATCAATGACTTGTGACTTCACTTGGACTTGAGCCTTTTGACTTGACATGACTTGCTACTTTCCCCAAAACCCAAAGATTAAAAAGTTATTCAGAAGCGCTCTGTAGCTTTCATTTTGTACGTGTCTGTCTATCTATCAGCGTGTGTGCTGCGTGTCAGTGTGCGTGCTCTCTGTACAATAGCCAATCAAATTAGATCTACGTTGTTTTCATCCCACAGCCTTCATCCAATCAAATTGCAGGACAACCACCGAACAAGAGTTGTCAGACAACGCGCCAGTGAGAAAGATTCATACCAAAGTTGGTTTCGTTCGGGTATAAAAACTACGACTTGGTCAACAAAAAACTAATTGCAGTATGCTAAACGTGCAGTTCGAATATTACAGACGGAGACGCAACAACTTCCAACTTCGTTCGACATTTGAAGATGCAGAAGAAGGGTAAGTTTTGAATGTAAGCTAACGTTTATTGGCTAAGTACGTGACTTTTATTTGTTGTGTAGTTAAATCAGTGAGGCTGTAAACTCACTGCTAACGTTATAACCATAGACATCTTATAAGTAAACGCAGCATCGAGCGCTACTGCCTACTGGCGCTGACGAGCGCGGGGCCGTCATTTGGAGTGGTGATCAGTGCAATTCATTTGGCAGGAGCAATGAACTGTCAGCTCAATTTCATTCATTTTACCTCACTGAATACCACTGATTTTCACACGTTTTTTTGTAATACGTGTAGCTATGATAAAGGACACACGTTATGGTGTGTTTTAATATTCATAGTTTGCTTAACAGTAATAGAATATTATTATATGCTATAAGTGACCAGACGTCCGAGATCAAAACTGGGAATATAAAATATAAAAAAACGGTCAGCTATTTTTAAGTTGAAGAAACAATATGATTAGGTTATATAAACATGCGTATATCCTACATAAACAATGTATGAATACATTAAATATCTATATATCTTAGGGACCTATAGACGGTATCTCTGTTGCTGCAGCAGCAGAGATTTTATTCTGTCTTGACACTTTGTATTGATATTTTGTATTACATTCTTCCCTTAAATTATAATGTTTACAGTGAATGTTTATGTATGTCGCTTTGGATAAAAGCGTCTGCCAAATACTTAAACATAAACATATATAAACAACTGAAAGTCTTTATATCAGCTAAAACCACCAATCTGTTTCACTGGATTCAGAATAAAACCAAATTCTGTCTACCCAACAATGTTAGTATTTGAATATTGTTACTTGAAGACTTATTCCTGGTTACAATTATACTGTTAAGAAAGTATTGTCTTATATTTTGCCTAAAATGAGAATGCATCATAATCAGTGGCGGCTGGTGAATTTTGTTTTAGGTGGGGCTGAAAGTTTGTAAACCAAACCCCTGTAGGGGGGTCATCCTCCCCCAGAAGATTTCTTTGTGATTTTCACATACAATTATTGAAGATCTTTGCTCCTTCTCAACTCTGTGCTAATATTCTTTTCACAAAATACAACCAATAGTACGTTAATGCCAAATCTTACTTGTGAAAAGTAATCCCCCGATTCCTATTTTCAACAGTCAGCTCATTTGAGCAGGAAAACGCTGAACACCAGCCCGGCATCTTTGTTTTCTACCTGTCAACTGTCAGTTTAGGCTGCTCGCCGGCTCCTTATCACCACTTCAAGATGGCGGCCAAATTGCTAGCGTCACAGCAGCCAATGCTGCGTCTACTTATAAGATGTCTATGGTTATAACGTCATTTCAAACACGGCAATCTGTTGCGTCCACTGCAGTTCGCTACCTTATTCATACTTTTTGTCAAGTGGTTTTTTTTAAGCAGGGTTGCATGAGGTACCTACACTTAACGTTACGTTAGTCAATGTATCACACACAGTAACGTAACGTTAGACGGCGGTCAGCAGCACCGCATATTTTAGCCACCTACAAAAAGACAAACATAGTCAAATAAAGGTCAGTTAAAATCTATACTATATTAAGAATATGTGTACATATTGCGTAGGGCCCTGACATCTAAAAAGTACAATTCTGTTCATTGTTATGTTCATGTATTTGTTATGTTTTTCATGTGTACGCACACATAAACACACATACAGTATGAGATGAGATCAATGAGATAAGGTAACAACAGGATAGAAACTGCTGTGGAACTAGTTACAATGCAATATGCCATGGAAATACAATGTTAACACTTTTGTGCAATTAAGCACAGTTGCACTTGTTTTTTAAAATGTGTTTATTCTGTAAAGGAATGAGTTAAATGTTTAAAATGACTGGTTAATAGGGCTATTATGAAGTGCAATATCAGCGCTATTTTTTTTCCTGCAATTTCAAATGCACTTGTTTTAATAAATAAATACAGTGTTTTAAAAGCATACACAATCTGTGTAAATATATTAGTCTGTGGTTAAAAGGACTTGAAAGGACTCGAAACTCAAAATGCAGGACTTCAGACTTGACTTGAGACTTTCCAGTCTTGACTTTGGACTTGACTAAACTGACAGTTGACAGGTAGAAAACAAAGATGCCGGGCTGGTGTTCAGCGTTTTCCTGCTCAAATGAGCGGACTGTTGAAAATAGGAATCGGGGGATTACTTTTCATAAGTAAGTTTTAACATTAACGTACGGTACTATTGATTGTATTTTGTGAAAATAATATTACCACAGAGTTTAGAAGGTGCACAGATCTTCAATATTTGTATGTGAAAATCACAAATAAATCTTCTGGGGGAGGATGACCCCCCTACAGGGGTTTGGTTTACAAACTTTCAGCCCCACCTAAAACAAAATTCACCAGCCGCCACTGATTATGATGCATTCTCATTTTAGGCAAAATATAAGATAATACTTTCTTAACAGTATAATTGTAACCAGGAATAAGTCTTCAAGTAACAATATTCAAATACTAACATTGTTGGGTAAGACAGAATTTGGTTTTATTCTGAATCCAGTGAAACAAATTGGTGGTTTTAGCTAAAATAAAGACTTTCAGGAGTTTATGTATGTTTATGTTTAAGTGTTTGGCAGACGCTTTTATCCAAAGCGACATACATAAAAAATACATATAAATTGATTCTAGGAGGGGACCTCAACTTAGTATTTAATCCAAATATAGATCGGTCCAGAGTGACTGGGAGTCACCGTGAGTCTCAATCAGTGGTGATACTTAAGCAATATATGAACGATTATGGTCTTTGCGATGCCTGGCGTTCTTATCACCACACTCTTAGGGAATACACTTAATTTTCCCCAGTTCACCACTCATTCTCTCGCATTGATTACTTTTTAACTAGTAGCTCAATTTTATCTGAAATCGCAAACATTCACATTCATCCTATCATCATCAGTGACCATGCACCTGTCTCACTTTCCCTCACTAACAAAACTATAACTGCACCTATAAAACAATGGAGACTTAATACATCATTACTAAAGGACCCAGACTTCCTCAACTATTTTGAGAAAGAATGGACAGATTTTTTAGATTTTAATGATCAACCAGAAATCACGGCGTGCATTCTCTGGGAGGCCGCAAAAGTAGTTATGCGAGGAAAAATAATTTCTTATTCATCATACAAGAAAAAAAAGGAACGTTTACTAGAGCAGGAACTTGAAAATAAAATAAAAATATTAGAAATAGCTTATGCGAACTCACAAAATGAACATACTCTGAACGAACTGAGAAAACTCAAATTAGATTTAAGAGAAATAATTGATAAGAAAAGTCAATTCCTGCTCCAGAGGTTACGCTTAGAAAAATTTGAACATGACAATAAACCAAGCAAATATTTGGCTAACCAACTAAAATTAAACAAAGAAAAAAACTCCATACCATCCATTAAGGATTCAGCTGGGAACATTACTCACGTTCCTGAGGAAATTAACTCCATATTTAGAGACTTTTACAGAAACTTGTATACACCCCAGATTGACCCATCTCTTTCAGACATTGAGACATTTCTCAATGGTATAGACTTACCTAAATTAAATACAAGGCAGGTATCAAATTTAGATCTTGCTATTTCTGTAGATGAACTTCACGATGCTCTTCAACAGATGCCAAACAATAAAGCACCAGGGCCTGATGGGTTCCCTGTGGAGTTCTACAAAACATTCTGGTCACTGCTAGCTCCGATATTTACGAAAATGGCCTTAGAGATTAAAGAAAACTCATTCCTTCCTCCAAATATGAACTCTGCCACAATCAGTCTCTTGCTAAAACCTGATAAAGACCCAACACTTCCATCCAGTTACCGGCCAATCTCCCTGATTAATGCTGATCTTAAAATTATCTGCAAAGTATTAGCTCAAAGATTAGAAAAACTCACTCCATATATAGTACATCCTGATCAAACAGGTTTCATCAAAGAGAGACAATCGTCCAACAATGTTCGCCGTCTACTCAATGTGATAGACTATTCTGTTATTCATAATTTAAAAACAGCTGTTGTTTCATTAGATGCTGAAAAAGCATTTGATAGAGTGAATTGGAATTTTCTTTTAGCTACTCTACAGAAATTTGGATTTGGAGACTCATTTATAGAATGGATCAAGGTCCTATATAGTTTCCCTACAGCCTCGGTTAGAACGAATAGCCAAATCTCCCCAAGGTTTAATCTTATGAGGGGCACAAGGCAAGGGTGTCCACTTTCTCCGTCACTGTTTGCTATATTTATTGAACCTCTTGCAACCGCAATTCGACAGCATGCAAATATTAAAGGCATCCATACCGCAACCGTTCATCATAAAATAAGCCTTTATGCTGATGATGTATTACTTTTCTTACAAAATCCACATTCTTCTCTTCAACATACAATCTCACTTATCAATAAATTCAGTTCTATTTCCGATTACTCAATCAACTGGTCCAAATCTACTGTGTTACCAATTAATTTTGACTTTCAGAGCACCTCATCGATTCCACTGCATAAAGGGAACATTAAATACCTGGGAATCAATATTTCCTCCACATTGTCAGATCTGAATCGCTTGAATTACTCCCCAATCTTAAAATTGATTGAGGATGATCTGGCGCGTTGGAAAGCACTGCCAATCTCACTTATGGGAAGGGTTACTACCGTGAAAATGATGGTCTTGCTTAGGGTTAATTATCTCTTTTCAATGATTCCAACCAAACCTTCTCAAATCTGGTTTAAATCACTAGACTCACACATCAATCAGTTTCTTTGGAAGAGTAAACCAGCACGAATCAGCCTTAAAACTTTACAAAAACCCAAAGAATACGGGGGTCTAGAACTCCCAAACTTTTCGTATTACTTCCTTGCAAATAAACTACAATATATATTAAAATGGACCAATCCCACTTTATTAGATAGTTTATGGTTAGAGATTGAACAATCACTTAGCCAGGAGATCCCAATTTCTAACTTGCCCTTTATTAGCCAAATTCTCCGAAAACACAACTGCTTCAAAAGTATTAATATACGCACTACCTTAACAGCTTGGTGGGAGTTTTTGAAAATAACTGGATCCCCGCTCACTCCCTGTCAATTTACGCCTATTTGGAATAATCCTGATTTTATTTTAAACAAGAAGCCATTGAACTTTCCAACATGGTATGATAAAGGAGTCAGATGTCTTGGGGATATCATCAATGCAAACAGTTTTATCTCTTTTAAAAGTTTAATAACACAATATGCAATCAATCCTAATAAATTCCTAGAACATATACAAATCAAATCTGTAATTAGCGCAAGATTCAACAAAACAACAATGGAAAGTAATCCTACGACCGTTAAATTCTTCAAAACATCAGCCCCCAAAGCTTTATCCAAATTATATGCTCTCTTATCAAAAATAGATAACACAATAAGTATCCCAACTTCCAAATGGCACTCAGACGTATCCACAAGCCTTGACCCAGAATTCTGGAAACAAATATGCCTCAATACTTCTCGTTTGATTAAGAATCCGAATTTACGACTGATTCAGCTCAAAATACTTTACAGAATACATTACACCGGTCTAAGAATGTATAAAATGGGTTTAGCTGACTCTAACATTTGTGTACACTGCTCAGATAATAAGGTAGATAACTACTTACACTCAATGTGGTCCTGTGCTCCCGTGAGTAACTTTTGGCTTGGAGTGTGCGAGAACCTATCATTAGCATTAGAGATTCCTATTCCCATCTCCCCCGCACTCTGCCTGTTGGGTGATCTCTCCGCAACTGACTTTGATATAAACAAAACATACCTCCTTATAAATGCAATAGGCATCGCCAAGAAAACTATTCTCATGAATTGGAAATCAAAAAATAATGTATGTATAAACCTTTACAAAAACATTTTATTAGATTATGTAGTTATGGAAAGAATGTCTGCTGAATCAAGACAACAACTGACAGAATTCAGATCTCTTTGGGCACCGCTAATTGATTTCCTGACCTGATTCCCATGGGGGCCGGGGCTGGGGCTCTGTCCCGGGGGTCTTGCTCCGTGGGTGGGGGGTCGTGGGTGCCGGGGGGGCCGTGTGCCGCGGGGTCGGGTGGGCCTGGGGTGTGTTCCCTGGTGCCGGCCTGGCGGGCTGATCCGTGAGTGGTCTGGGGGCTGGGGGTTGATGGGGGTGCCTGGGCGGGGGTTGGGGTGCGGGTGGAGCTGTTGGGGGCAGTCGCCTTGGGTTGGGTGGGGGGCTGCCCCTCTCGTGGGTGGTTGGGCGGCGGGTTGCGCCCGTGGGGCCGGGGCCTTGCCGCTGTCGGGCGGGGGTCGGCTCGTGCCCCTCTGGCTTCGGGTGTCCGTGGGCTTCCTCCTTCTCCTGGGGCGCGGGGCGGGGTCTGCCCGGGGTCGACCTACGCTGCGGCTGTGCGGGCCCGCCTGGTGCCGGGTTGGGGGGGCTGCTTGCCTCCCTTGTTGGGGCCCCGGCGGTGCTGCCCGACTGCCCTGCGGGGGTCTCCCTCCTGTGTTCTACTCCGCCCTTATTTATTTATTAATTTTATTTATATATATACTTATATATATTTTTTAATTATCTATTTAATACATTTTATTTATTCTGTTAAATTATATATGTGTATATATAGGTGCGCGTGTGTGTGTGTGTGTGTGTGTGTGTGTGTGTGTGTGTGTGTGTGTGTGTGTGTGTGTGTGTGTGTGTGTGTGTGTGTGTGTGTGTGTGTGTGTGTGTGTGTGTGTACGTTTGTATGTATGTATGGTGGAATCTGTGTGTATGTATGTAGGTACATGTGTGTGTGTCGCTGCCCCGGTGTGCATTGCTGATCGCGGCACCAGGCCTGCAGAGACGCCATGGCATGCCGGCTGTGGGCGCGGGGCTGGGCCCTTATGGCTTTTTGCCGGATGGGGTGCCTGGTGGGTGGTGGGCGGGGGGGCCTGGACGTGCGGGAAAGGCTGCGGGGTTTGGTGGCGCTGGACACTGTTGGCAACCAGGCCTCATGTTTATTTTTATTTTATTTTATTTAAAGGGTTTATTTTATTTGATTTATTATTAATATTATTTTTATTTTTATTTTTATTTTTATTTTTTTTTTGTTTTTGTTTTTGTTTTGGTATATGTATGTGTGTGTATATGTGTGCATATGTATATGTATGTAGGTGTATATATGTGTGTGTGTGTGTGTGTATGTGTATATGTATATGCATGCATGTGTGTATGTGTATGTATGTGTATATACATATATGTATGTATATGTGTATGTATATATGTATGTGTGTATGTATGTGTAGGTGTGTGTATGGGTGTGGATGTCCGGTGGATCGATTGGCCTGTATGTGGATGAGTTGGGGTAGGTGGGTTGGTGGCCTCTGTGGTAGCTGGGGGTGTGCGTTGTTGTGGTTTACGGGGTAGGTCGCTTTTTTTTGTTTCGGTTTCGGCGGCCGCGGGTGTTTGTACTGCGGACGGGCGGTGGTGGTGATGGTTGCTGTGGTACTGCCGGCGGTTGGCGTCGCTGTGTTGGGTTGGAGTGGTTGGGGGACTGTGGCTGGTATCTGTGCGCTTGTGGAGTTGTGGGGGCTGGCTGGCGTTGGCTTGCCGGCTGGTTTGGGGGCTGGCATGCGGACGGGGTGCATTGACTTCTTCCCCAGTTGGGGGGCGCCATCCCCTGGCCGGAACTCGTATGGGTACGTTGCTGTGTGGATGGCCGGGATGCGGTGTATGCATTGGGCATGGGGCTGTGCGGTTTTTCTGCGTTTGGTTGCTGGTATGGGCTCTGCGGGCTTGGGTTGGGGCGGGCGGGGGGATGGCTTTGTTTGGCGGGGGGTGGGCTCGCGTGGCGTCACGCTAAAGTGGTCTGGTGTGGGTCACGGGCCGTGGGGGGGGGTGGCGGCTTCCTGGCCGTAGTTCCTGGTTGTGGGCCGCATGGACTGGGGGGGATGTCCGGGCCCTCTACTCCTCCTACTTATAGCACACACAGTCACACAAATATAGGACTTTGGGGGATTGTCCTGCGGGGAGGCATGGCGGGGGGTTGAGGATGCCTCCTATGGGGATCCAGTCCTCCTGTCTTGTCCCCTGCTCGTCCATCCCTCAATCTTAGCTGCATATTAGACACTTAGGATTTGGAGGGCTCGGCTTGGTTGGGACCCACCAAGACCTTGATATCCCCCAATTTTAATCGCATTATTAGTTCCCACAAGCATACATATCTCACTCACGCTACAGTACACGCATCAATAGGGACTGGAGGTCGGCTGTAATGGCTGACCTCCTAATTTTAACTACACAGTAGACACTCTGGGGGCCTTGTACATATGCATGTGGGGGGGTTGGGGTTCGGCGCACCCCTCATTGCCTCGTCGGCCGGCGCGGATTCCGGGGACTGCGTTCTGGTGGCCTGCCAGGCTTTTATTAATTTATTATTATTATTATTATTATTTTATATATATATATATATATATATATATATATATATATATATATATATATATATATATATATATTATATATATATATATATATATATATATATATATATATATATATATATATATATATATATATATATATATATATATATATTTTTTTTTTTTTTAAATATTTTTTATTTTATTTATTTGTTTATTTTTTTATTTTTTTTATTTTTTTATTTTTTTTTTTTAAATAATTTTTATTATTTACTTACTTTATTTAATTTAATTATTTGTATTTGTTATTTTTAATTTAATTTAATTTGTATTTCATTTTATTTATTTATTTATTTATTTAAATTATTATTATTTTTGTTTAATCTTATTATTTATTTGTGTGTGGCGTTGCGCGAGTCTCGCTTCCTGTTGGGTGGGGTCCGTGCCCGTGTGGCATGACCTTGCACTGTGGGGTCTCTGTTGGCGACTTGATGTGGTGGCGGCGCGGCGCCCGTGTCTGGTCTGGATACTGCGTCTCGGTTGTTTGGGCGGTGGTGTGTTTGTGCGGGTTTGGGTTGGGGTGGTGGGGTCTTTTGGTGGGAGGGGGGGGGGGGTGTTGGTGTCTCTTGTTTGCGTGTTGGCGTTTGGGCTGGCGCTGGCTGGTCTCTGTGATCCTGTTGGCGTGTGGTTGCCGGTCGCGTTTTTTTTTTTGATCGCTTTGATTTGATTGGGTGGTGCTGGCTGTCTGGGGGTGTTGTGGCTGCTGTTTCTGCTGCCGTTTGTTTGTGGTGTGGGCGCCCGTGGCTGCTGGGTCTGGTGCAGGGGGGTGGCTGATGTTGTGACTGGTGGCAGCGCGCGCGCGTTGTGGTTGTCGGGGCTGACAAACTGTGTATATGTATGTGTATGTGTGTGTGTGTATGTATGTATGTATGTATGTATGTATATATATATGTGTATGTGTATGTGTATGTATGTGTACATGTGTATGTTTATGTGTATGTATATATATATGTATGTATATTTCTGGGGGTACGTTCTGGGCCTGCCTGTCGGGTGGGGGTCGGCGCCTCAGGCTACTGCATCCGGACTGCGTGTCTGGAGCTCCTGGGTCCCACCGTCCATCCCTTCCGGGTGCCCGTCTTGGTTGGAGCCTGCTGGGTCTGGTCCCTGCGTCTACTGTGGTAGCTTGGTGCTGCAGGGTATTCCGAGGTGCTGCGAGTCGGCCAGTTGTTGGGGTAGCGACCTTGTGTGTCAGCATGTCTGTGATCTTCTTTTAATTCTTTTTTTATTTTTTATAAATAGATTTAATTATTTATTTATTCTTATTTTTTTATATATTTTATTAATATTATTATTATTATTATTATGTATTTATTTATTTTATTTATTTATTCCCCCTACCTCAGGGGGGGACTCGGCGGGGCGGTTGCTGGTTGTTCCATCTCCATCGTTGGGGTCCCTGGGTTCCTGTGGCCCCGTGCTGGGTGGTCCTGTGGCGGCCGGCTTGGGTGGGGTGGCCTCGCCACGCTCTCCGGGGGTGGGGGGGGGCTCGTGGGGGCCCGGTTGCCGGTGGGGCGGGGGCGGTCTTCCCGTCCGGTTGCGGGGGGTCTCCGGGCCCCTCGGGCGGGGCGTCCCGCCTTTCTGTCCGTGTGGGGTGTGGTCTCTCGCTGGCTTGGGGTCTGGCTGCCCCCTGCTTTTCTCGTGCCTTGTCCTCTGCCGGGTGCGTCTGTCTGCGGCCTGCTGCTGGCCCTTGTGGGCGGCGCGGTGGGCCAGGCTCTGGGGTTCCTGTCGCTGTCCGGCTTGGCTGCGTGGGGGCGGTGGCCCCTGGTTCCCTGGGCACCACACCTACTGTTTGTGGGATGGGCTCTCGGGGAGGCTGGGGCCGTACTCTGGCTCCCGCACACACTGGGAGTCAAATGTATTGTACATGCAAATTCAGATATACTCACACACATACATACAGACATACATAGGTACCTACGCTCCCACATACATATACAAATAAATACAGTACATATTTACACACTCAAAGTTCGTACATCCACACGCACATTCATTATACAAACATACTGTATACACATACTGTACATATACATTCACTGTAAAAACATACATATACACATACTGTACATATACACTCACTGTACAGACACACACATACACATTCTACACATATACATTCACTGTACAAACACACACATACATATACTGTACATATACATTCACTGTACAAACACACATATACACATACTGTACATATACATTCACTGTTCAAACACACATACTGTATACACATACTGTACATATACATTCACTGTACAAGCACACATTTACACATACTGTACATGTACAGGTACATATGCACACATACATTCATGCACATAATCACGTTTAATCAAACATATATTAACGTTGTTGCCCTAGGGTAAACTGGGTATAACACATGGCACACTGACAAAGCTTAACCTAAAGTTACTATAACAATCTACAAGGTTAATGTAGGTTGCTTCTCTTTCTTCCCCTCCATTTTTCTGCATTCTTTCGTATCTCAAGTTATCATTACGTATATGTATTGTTGCATTTGAACAATTGTATTGTTGATAATAAAGGTAAAGTATTGGTATTGTTTATTATCATTAGCACTATTTTTATTGGTATTCATATTGCTCCATTTTTAGTGTAATAATGCTCATTGTCATTTCTGGATTATTTTTTTATTTTCGCTAACTGCTTATTTGCTATTACTTTTACCATCATATTTGTACATGTCGTATTTGCTGATGTTGCTCTGTTGTTGTTGTTGTGTTTGCTGTTGTTGTTTTTGTCTCTCTGTCTAATCCCCCTCTTGTCCCCACAATTCCCCCCTCTGTCTTCCTTTTTCTCTCTTTCTATCCCCTCCTGCTCCGGCCCGGCTGCACCAAATGATTATATAAATACATTTAATAAAGTCAAAATACAAGTAAGGCAACAAGAGAAGTATCCTACACTTCTCTTTTGTAAAGTAAATCTGAACAGCCGATATGGGCATCTACATCTGCTATATGATTTGCCCGAGAAGCTGGGCAGGACATTAAAAAAAAAAACAAAACAAAAAAAAACATATAAAACAATCACTGTAAACATTATCATTTAAGGGAAGAATGTAATACAAAATATCAATACAAAGGGTCAGACAGAATAAACTCTGCTGCTGCAGCAACAGAGATACAGTCTATAGGTTCCTAAGATATATAGATATCTACTGTATTTATACATTGTTTATGTAGGATATACGCATGTATATAACCTAATCATATTGTTTCTTCAACTTAAAAATAGCTGACCGTTTTTTCCCCCTTCTCTGGGATTATATTCCCAGTTTTGATCTCGGACGTCTGGTCACTTATAGCATATAAGACTATTCTATTACTGTTAAGCAAACTATGAATAGTAAAACACGCCAAAACATGTGTCCTTTATCATAGCTACACGTATGACAAAAAAACGTGTGAAAATCAGTGGTATTCAGTGAGGTAAAATGAATTAAATGCGCTGACAGTTCATTGCTCCTGCCAAATGAATTGCACTGAGTGGAGCGGATCACCACTCCAAGATGGCGGCCCCGCGTCTCGTCTGCGCCAGTAGGCAGTAGCCCCTATAAGATGTCTATAGTTATAACGTTAGCAGTGAGTTTACAGCCTCACTGATTTAACTACACAGCAAATAAAAGTCACGTTACTTAGCCAATAAACGTTAGCTTACATTCAAAACTTACCCTTCTTTGTGCATCTTCAAATGTCGAACGAAGTTGGATGTTGTTGCGTCTCCGTCTGTAATATTCGAACTGCATGTTTAGCATACTGCAATTCGTTTTTTGTTGACCAAGTCGTAGTTTTTATACCCGAACGAAACCAACTTTGGTATTAATTTTCCTCACTGGCGTGTTGTTTGACAACTGTTGTTCGGTGATTGTCCTGCAATTTGATTGGATGAAGGCTGTGGGATGAAAACAACGTAGATCTAATTTGATTGGCTGTTGTACTGAGAGCACACACACTGACACGCAGCACACACGCTGATAGACAGACACGTACAAAATGAAAGGAACGCAGCGCTCCTGAATAACTTTTTAAACTTTGGGTTTGGGGGAAAGTAGCAAGTCATGTCAAGTCAAAAGGCTCAAGTCCAAGTGAAGTCACAGGTCATTGATGTTAAAGTCTAAGTCGAGTTGCAAGTCTCTTTACATTTTGTCAAGTCGAGTCTAAAGTCATCAAATTCATGACTCGAGTCCAAGTCATGTGACTCGAGTCCACACCTCTGCTTTGTGGTGTCCTTAGACTGAAGGAAAATAAGGGAAGGGGAGGGTTTGGAACCCGCTTTTATGTGATGTAAGGGTTATGTTGTTTACACTGTTTTGTTTGCACTAATGGGTTGCTCTGATTTACATGCTGCTATGATGTTACCAAATGTTGCCTTACGGGTCAGTCCTTGAGGACGAGGACTTTTTGTAAGGGGGGTTAACTTCCAGGGAAGTTAGGGAAGTGACATTGTTGATAGGAAGGAGGGGTTCGAGTTTTGCCGGGAAAAAGGATAGACACACATTGGAGCTGTTGTTTGGTTAAATTGCATCTTGCACAATAAAGACAAGACAAACAAAGAAGTCGCATGAGCCTACATTCCTGGGATTACTACAATATATATAGTTATGCTTCTGTACTCCACATGCCATACCAGACCTGCTCCAAACATGTCTTCTGCTGCAAAGCCTATATTGGATGTTTCCCACACATGATTGCAATTTGCAATAGGGCCTTTATAAACCCTGCTGTTGCTACTCTACTCTTTTACCAGTTTTTGTACAGTGGCTTCGCTCCCTTTTTGTATCTTGTTTTTCCACCGTCGTTTTTTGTTAATCATTCCGGACTTTGAGTTTTTCCATACCCGTGTGCTCCCTTTGTTAATGCATCTTTTTGTATTTTTGACTTTTGCCTGAGTCTCTGCTTTGGGTTCCAAATACGCCCCCAAACCGGCATCTGACTATATATATATATATATGTACTGTATATATATATATATATATATATATATATATATATATATATATATATATATGTATATATATATATATATATATATATATATATATGTATATATATATATATATATATATATATATATATATATATATATATATATATATATATATATATATATATATATATATATATATATATATATATATATATATATACAAAACTCAAAACCAGTGAAGTTGGCACGTTGTGTAATTCGTAAATAAAAACAGAATACAATGATTTGCAAATGGTTTTCAATTTATTTTCAATTGAAAAAGAGTGCGGGTACTAGACTGGCCGGCCTGCCTGTAGTCCAGACCTGTCTCCCATTGAAAATGTGTGACGCAAGATGAAGCCTAAATTACCACAACGAAGACCCCGGATTGTTGAACAACTTAAGCTGTACATCAAGCAAGAATGGGAAAGAATTCCACTTGAAAACCTTCAAAACTTGGTCTCCTCAGTTCCCAAAGGTTAACTGAGTGTGGTTAAAAAGAAAGGCCATGTAACACAGTGGTAAAAATGCCCCTGTGCACCTTGTTTGCAATGTGTTGCTGCCATTAAATTCTAAGTTAATGATTATTTGCAAAAAAAAAAATGTTTCTCACTTCGAACATCAAATATCTTGTCTTTGCAGTCTATTCAATTGAATATAAGTTGAAAATAATTTGCAAATCATTGTATTCTGTTTTTATTTACGAATTACACAACGTACCAACTTCACTGGTTTTGAGTTTTGTACAGTATATACACACACACACATAGCTACACCATTTTTTTTAAATATTTGTTAATTGGTACTGATTGTCATGTGTCACATTATGATGCATCTAGGAATGAATGCATTGGCACATCAGTGTTGTTTATAGGCCAATGAATAGCATACTAAGGAGATCAAACTTTTCTCAAAGGGTTTACTGCGCAGTGCTAATGAGGACAATCCTTGCTAAGCTTATTACTCATCCCACCAAGTTTGATGGTGCAGGTCCCCTCTGGACATTGAGTCAGAACATGAGGAAGGCAGTAGAACGCTGCATAAAGTACAGGCTGTGATTGTTTATGGTTTTTCTCCTTCTGCTCGAGCCTGGACTTTGACACTTGGACAGGTCCTGCTGACAGCTAAGGGCTCCATGATGACTCATTACTGTGAATGGCTCATAGAAATGGTAATCTGGTTTGTTAGTCCAGGCTGCATCCAATGTGAGAAGTGCTGCACTGGCTCTTCACTTTTCATTGTCAAATGGCCAACAAATCAGCTTCGCATTCCGTTAAACCTTTGCATTTGTCACTGCCGCTGCCTAATACTTAAACCCATCATTGTGCGTGTCAAACTTAGGTTACGTATTCTTCCTCATGATGTTTTGT
Organism: Entelurus aequoreus; assembly: GCF_033978785.1. NCBI lineage: Eukaryota > Metazoa > Chordata > Actinopteri > Syngnathiformes > Syngnathidae > Entelurus > Entelurus aequoreus. The sequence continues at coordinate 56,861,969 of NC_084733.1, forward strand.
TTCAACAGTCCCACATTCCCACTACTATTGAAGGGTCCATGTGTGTCTAGAAAATTACTATATATATATATATATATATATATATATATATATATATATATATATATATATATATATATATATATATATATATCCAGTAGTTTCAAAATTTGAGCCGACAGTATCAAGCCTATTAATGGGACTCTGATTGTATAATAAATCAAAACCATATTTCTCTCTGTTTTTGAACTTTTTTGCCAGTCTCCATACTTCTGGCCTTCAAATTGCTGGGAGCCTGAGAACACAGACTATGGTAAGTTATATACTATATATGCACTTCATCCTGCACTCTGATCCCTACAGGGTCACCCCTTGAAATATAAAATACAGGGCCTGATCTACTCAAGGTATGATGCTGATTATTAGAACACCCACAATTATGGAAAGAGGAGAAGCAAATATAATCATTAAGCACTCACAATACGATTTGTCAAGGCTAAGATTATTCTGCGGCAGCTGTTTGAAATGTTACGCACAAATAGCTCTGAGAAATGAGGTGATCACACTGCAAAGACAGACAATGGACAGAGAATCCTCCGTCCTATGTGTGTACATTATAATTCGAGAACACATGAGTTCTGCCAGTCACAGGGGAGCTGCGGTTGATTAAAGGGCCCCTATACCTGATGCTACCTGCTCATGTGTATTTGGGATCTAAAATCAAATTGTGGAGGCACAGCAGATATATTTAAAAAACAATCTTGCCTTCCTTCTGACTTCCTCAAAACGTTCCGTCTTTTTTAAAACTTTCTTTAATCAGTCAAACAAAATAACACGTAATATGGATGGATGGATTAAATACAATAATAATACATAATAATACAATTCCAATTACAAACCAGCAACATCCCGAATAGCAATCAACAGAGTAATTGAGAAGGCACAAAAACATGACACAAAAAATCAAAAGGAGTCAAACAAAAAATTAATACTATCAACAGTGTCAAAATTATTAAGAACTCCACCATATAGTGATTAAAAACATTAAAAGAAACAACAATTAAAAAAAAAAAGTATTTGTTGGAATCACTCATTTACATTGCTATCACAGTCATTTCTAAAAAAAAAATTCAAAAGAATAGTGTCACTGTGGCCTAAACTTGCATCGCATCTCATAAGCTTGACAACACAACACATCCTATTCAATATTTTCCACAAGGATACGAAATTCCCAACGGTCCGTTAGAAATTTTGTTCAAGTGTGACGCTTTGTTCAAGCGTGACATATATGGTGGACATTTACCCAAACATCCTTCCGTGTGTCAGCCAATTTAAATTTATGCAAAACCAGCTGTGCTACAACATCATGATGACAGTGAAACCCAATGAAAGAAAATGCTCTGTTAAGTGTTTGCTTTAACCAACGCACGTCACTACACAAACTTTCAGCCTCATCTAAAGTAAAGAGTGCCTCACTTTGACCTTTCATGATTCGTGCCTTTACCTGTGAAGGAGGCGCTTCGAGTATGCAAAAGATTAGCCCTATGTGACAGTCTCTCGCTGTCGTGTGGGTTCTCAGGACCACCAAGTAAGGACATTGTTGCGCAGGTTAGACTTTCTTTTATTTTTTTCAATAAGTCAAAAGTCTCTACGGGTTGCTTTTCAGCCTTGCCGTGTCCTGCTTCCTGTGCCGCTCCAACTTTTCAGTCGCGTGCGTCTTCATCTTCGTCTTCCTGTGGCTCTCTCTCGCTCTCGTTCAGCATCCGCTTCTCTTTGGCTTCTTCTGTGATCTCCGCCTCTCTCCCCGACGTTTCCGGCTGCCGCCATTTTACACAGTGTGAGGTGATTATCAAATTGTGCCCAGCTGGGCGCTCCACGCACCTGGTAACAATTGCGGCGTCGATCTCGGCGCGCAGCGCCTCGCCGCTTGCTCGCCGCTTGCTCGCCGCTTGCTCGCCGCTTGCTCGCCGCTTGCTCGCCGCTTGCTCGCCGCTTGCTCGCCGCTTGCTCGCCGCTTGCTCGCCGCTTGCTCGCCGCCATCTTGGGCCGGGCTCCGGTGTGCCCTGCCTCGCTGTCAGACTGCCGGCTCCGCCTCTCCACACCCTACTTCAAACACAGACCTTAAAAAAAAAACGGATTTTCCCCCCAAAAAAATACTTTTAATGGCGGGCTCGGTGGGTACTATTTATGGCAGTGGAAGAGACAATGAAACATAATTAGTAACAGTAGGTTATAAATGTGTGAATGATACGTAAGCAATGTTAGTTCGATTTGTTGTGTAGTTAGCTAAACCTTCTACTAGAAGACAAGAGCATCACCGTCTTCCGGCAAAATAATACATTATTTTCCTAAAAACTACATTTAATTTACATGATGTGGAATAGAAAAGCCTTTTAATGTCACACATCGAGGATATAGCGTTAGAAAGTTACAGACTTGGTAGAAACATTTCTGCCGGGTGGGGGCGAATGTGCACTCAGCCTGAGGGAGCAAGTGAGGAGAGGTTCATTTGATTTTAACAACTGCGCCTTTCAAAACGAACTGTTTTAAAAAGGAGGAAAAAAATGGCTTGAAAATAGGTCTGTAAAACAAAATGCATGCATTTTTTTCCGCCAAAAAACCACCATTACATGTTATGTTGACCACAATGAAGTATTTTAAATATAGAAAAAAAAATCATGAAATGACCCCGTTAACGAAAACACACATTCTGAAGCATAACGTGATCTCTTCCCTTGGGAAGCTGGACCACATTGCAATTTTCCAACATGCGAGGCTGAACTCACCTCCAGGATGACAAGTGCCTTGTTGAGGAAGGTGAAGGTGCTGGAGTGCCCAAGTATGACTCCTCCATACCTGAACCCAATTGAGCACCTTAATTGGAAGATTGAGGAGGACAAGGTGGTCTGACATTCTCCAGCTCTGTTATCAGTCATCATGGAGGAGTGGAAGAGAATTCCAGTAATGATCCGTGCAGCTCTGGTAAATTATTTGCCAAGGAGAATTAAGGCATGGCTCGATAACAATGGTGCGCACACAACATATTTACACTTAGGACAGGTGTACTTACTTGTCTTGCCAGCTGTTTGGAAAATATTGACTGTGTTGAGTCAGGGGACATCAAATCTATACTGCTGTACAAGCTGCACACAGACTACTTTAACCCCCCAGGGGACATTCAATTTTAATTATCTTCAAAACCAAACAGGACATAATAGTCCTCAAGTTTTTGAAGGGCTAAAAAACTTTTTTTTATTTTGTTTTACTGTTTTTGCTCAGATTTGACAAACTTTAGTCCTAAACAAAAATATAAAATATATAATTTGTTTGTGAGTTGTTTTTTTGGTTAAATGTTGACCCTTTTGAAGGCCACTTTATCAGATATTACAGGTTTAAATTGGCAAAATTACTTGGGTTATGCAAATGTATACTAATTTAAAATTGTGACATCATTTGATGAAAATCCCTTCAAAGGGTGAAAGTTAAAAAAAATAAAAGGACATTTTGGTATTTTTGTTTTGGGCTGAAGTTGCTTGAGAGATTTCGAGAAACAAATATGTATCCAAAATGGGCTCTGCAAAGAGGCAACTTTTCAACTTGTCCAGGGTGTACCCTGCCTTCCGCTCGAATGCAGCTGGGATAGGTTCCAGCCACCCCTGCGACCCCGAGAGGGAGAAGCGGTAGAAAATTAATGGCGGGATCCAAAATGTTTTTATGCCTTTTGAAAAATGAAGTACTTTTATGCCCTGTTTGGCTTTCTGATATTGTTGAATAACTGCCAGTGTATTGCACACAAATAATTAGACGTTAAATTGTTTTATTTATTTAATATGAATTAAACCCTCTTATGAAAAATCTTGTAAAATGGACAAAATACAACAAACATGTCCTGAAAGGACAAAGAAGTTGTGTCAAAGGGTAACTGCACTTTGTTGGGGAATTTTGCCAATTGTTCGCAATCTTTATGAAAGACAGGACGACGGATAGATTTTTAAAAATCATTCTAACTGCTTACAGCAGAACCAATGGGAGCTCCTCTATTTTGCACACAAAATCTAATTAATATTGGATTTTATATATATATATATATATATATATATATATGTATATATATATATATATATATATATATATATATATATATATATATATATATATATATATATATATATATATATATATATATATATATATATGTATGTATGTATGTATGTATATATATATATATATATATATATATATATGTATGTATATATATATATATATATATATATATATATATATATACATATATATATATGTATATATATATATATATATATATATATATATATATATATATATGTATGTATGTATGTATGTATGTATGTATGTATGTATGTATATATATATATATATATATATATATATATATATATATATATATATATATATGTATATATATATATATATATATATATATATATATATATATATATATATATATATATATATATATATATATATATATATATGTATGTATGTATGTATGTATGTATATATATATATATATATATATATGTATATATATATATATATATATATATATATATATGTATATATATATATATATATATATATTTATTTATATATATATATATATATATATGTTGGCCATCTCCTGTGGAAATCTCTCCAGTTCATGCTAACCAAGCAGACGGACCATTTGACTAACTCCTGTGCCCTTTTTATGCTCCACTGCTGTGTGGCCCTGCAGCCATCTACCTGTGCAAGCGCACCATGCAGAATAAGGCCAGGCTGGAGCTTGCCGACTATGAGGCTGTAAGTATTTGCTCTCCATCTCATGATTTATCTCAAGAGCCTAAGATGTGTATCTTCCCATAAAACGTTACTATTAATACAATCCATACTATCTCGTAATACAAGCTCCTATGTCATATGCACAGTGCATGTTTTCTTTTTCGAAGCAACATGCAGTTGATGCAGTCGTTTACTAGCTAAAAGAAAAAAAAGGGATATCTCAGGGTGTGTTTTGACGCATTTCACTGAACTCTCACTGTTGTACAACGACACTCAGTGTTGTAATAGTGGCATGACTCTGCAAATATATTTCCATCTCTGCTATCCAGGTCATTCTATGTCCTTCCTTTTTAACACCTGCCTTGTTGGTCCTTGTTGGTGTTTCTTCTCTTTGCAATGAGGTCATGTGCTCCTTTTACGACATATGCTTGCCTGCAGTGGTATGAATGACGCACACATTAGTGTGTGTGTGTGTGTATAGTGTATCCTGAATATGTGTGATTTATGCTGGTTCAGTGCTGTGATGAACCGATGTCAAACTCATCACTGGTGTCAAACTCAAGGCCCAGATCTGGCCCGCCACATCATTTTATATGGCCTGCGAAAGCTTGGAAGTAGTAAGTGTTTATAATAAGCGTAGTGCTTTTCTTACCAAATGCATTCGTTTTTTTCCATTTTGAGAGAAAAAATAATATATACTGGATACAATTGCTTATCCCTTATACTTTAATATGATCTAATAATGCAACAAATATTATCATACGTTCTAAAAAATGTTTGTTAAAATAAAATAAATACCTAAATATTTGCTTGACTCACGATTTCAAAGCACATTATCTGTCACATTGTACACCGTAAAAATGCCAATAGATTTTACGCAAAAAATGTGACCTTAAAAACAGTGGTACCTTTTTTTTTATGTATAATTATACACAGTAAAAACAACAACCATAGATTTTACACACACACACAAAAAAATCAGTGGTATCGTTTTCCATTTAAAGTAATATGCTGTAAAAAAAATTACAGTAAAATTCTGGCAACTGAAGGGTTTTTTATCGTTAAATCTACAGATTTTTTTTTAAAGTGTACTGTAGGGAAAAATATATATAATAATCATATGTACATTATCTGCAATTGTGTAATAATAACATGAAGCAAACCCTCATTAATAACAGTTACAAAGGGCCCTCTGGGGCCAGCTATAACTGTAGTGTGGCCCCCAATGAAAACAAGTTTGACACCCCTGGTGTACATTATCCAGTTCTCAGGGCATTCAAAGATGTTTTGCCTCTCATCCAAGCAGGCTTCATCAATTCATGCTCATAGACTCACAATGGTCAGATCTCGACCAGATGGTCCCAAAGCCCCAACTTTTATCCACCAACCAGAGGAGGGCATGCTCAGCAAGGATGGTTCCACCCTATTATAGTGGGAAAAAAACATCTGTAAGCAACCCATTTGTCAATGCCAATGACAGTCATTACAATTTAATTTCGCCTCGTTAGTATTCAGGTGTTATTTGGCAACATTATCTCTGGGATACGACATCATGTCTGGAAAAATCTGCTGCTGCGCAAAAGCTAACTAGCTAGCTGCTAAGCTAATTCCGGTCCAAAGCAACTGCACCCCAAAAGCGTTTGCTCCCTCAAGCTGCTGTTACTCTTTGCCTATTGCTCCGAAGACAGCAAGAACTCGACTCGCTCGATGAAAGAAACAACATGAGTATGGCTCCCGGTTTCCTTGCACCGTTCTCATGGATATATTGGCCCTTCTAGAGGACCATGTACGAGCAGAGTAATTTCGTAACTTAAGATGCCACGGACACATTTGCTAATGTTAGCTGTAGCCAAGCTTGTAGCAGCCCTAAACGTCCTATAAGCCACGGTGAACCAGTTGAGATTGACATAGATTTAGCCCTTTAGCTAGTCCTACACCCCAGTGTGCCGGACACCACACCTTAGTCATAAGGGACTCCATCACCCGGAACATACAGCTTAGTAAACCAGCCATATTCCCGGGGGCCAGAGCACCTGACATTGAAGCTAGTCTTAGGGAGCTGACTCACAACAGGTCTAGCAAACACGTACGACAGGCTAATCGCAACACAAGCTACGCGAACATAGTTGTACACATCGGCTCCAATGACACGAGGATGAGACAGTCAGAGATTACAAAGAGGAACATAGCTCGGACTTGTAATCTTGCTAGATGTCAAGATGTCTCAGCATGAAGTACTAGACCATGGGTGTCAAACTCTGGCCCACGGGCCAAATTTGGCCGTGTAATTTCATTTGGCCCGTGAGGGATTATCAAATTAACACTAGAGCTGGCTCGCCGATTATATACACCGGCGGTGCCACGGTACACCGCTAATTCTCATACTTGCCAAACCTCCTGGGAGACTCCCAAATTTCAGTGCCCCTCCCGAGAATTGTAACGTCCCCTTTTCGTCCAGTCCAACGAGTGCTGGCTCAGTTATATAATATGTGCGGCACACACACAGAAGTGAATGCAACGCATACTTGATCTTCAGCGATACAGGTTACACTGAGGGTATAAAAAAACTTTAACATTGTTAGAAATATGCGCCACACTGGGAATCCACACAAACAAGAATGACAAACACATTTTGGGAGAACATCCGCACAGTAACACAACATAAACAAAACAGAGCAAATACCCAGAACCCTTTGCAGCACTAACTCTTCCGGGACGCTACAAGGTGTGTGTGTGTGTGGGGGAGGGGAGGGGGGTTTAGAGGTAGCGGGGTTTGGAGGTAGCGGGGGTGTATATTGTAGGCAAAACAGTCTAGGTGTTGTGCCGGATAATGCACCCCCGGCGTAGAATGCACCCCCTGACGGGAGTGTTATATCAACTAAAGCCCACACTTAAAGTTTCCACGTGCAAGATTGAATCTATTTGAAAAAGTTATTTAATAAGAAGCCAAAAGTACAAGAACAACAATGTTCGTGTTGGAGGACTTGTGAATGAATGAAATATGAAATCCGTGCTGCAGTCTGCAGGTGTACCTAATGTTGTGGCCCACAACACCTGAAGAGTTAGTGCTGCAAAGGGTTCTGGGTATTTGTTCTGTTGTGTTTATGTTGTGTTACTGTGCGGATGTTCTCGCAAAATGTGTTTGTCATTCTTGTTTGGTGTGGATTCACAGTGTGGCGTATATTTCTAACAATGTTAAAGTTGCTTGTACGGCCACTCTCAGTGTAACCTGTATTGCTGTTGATGAAGTATGCGTTGCATTTACGTGTGTGTGTGCGTACAGGAGCCGCTCATATCTTGTGACTGAACGTACACGTTGTCAGAAGGGATGAAAAGCGGACGTGACGTCAGCTCGTAGAGGACATTAAAAGCAGTGCCTGTAAGGCACGCCCTCAGGACTGTGGACTACGAGATATAATGACTGATGAACACCTTCGTTGGATAATGATGGTTGCCTCAGCTCAAAGCCTGAGCCCCGACATTAATGAACTAGCATCCAAGAAAATATGGCAAGTATCTGGCTTGGGCACATCAGATTAGATCAGTGTGTTGCAAACTGAGCAGTTTAAAGTCCTGAATGGTTGGTTTATTCATTTTTTTATTTTCAAATGTATTAGCCTGTGGAAAAAGTTAATGATGATATTTACCTCAGAAGGTTTCAAATAGAAAAGAGGCATTACATTTTTATTCAAATTGTATTTGATATGCCATTGATATTTTTTAATTATTATTATTATTATTTGAAACTCGATTTTGCATGTCACTGTAAAGTTATATAAGCCCTGCTTGTTCAATATTTAGCTGCTGAGCTGCTGTTTGGCGCGTAAGCGCAAACAACAGTCAGGACCCGTCCCCCCACCCGAAGGCGGAGGGAAGCTACCCTCTCGTCCACTGGGTTGAACTCCAACGTGCAGGCTCTGTGCCGGGGGGCAACAAGAATTGCCACCCCAGCCCGTCGCCTCTCACTGCTGGCAACGCCAGAGTGGAAGAGAGTACAGCCCCTCTCGAGAGAACTGGTTCCAGAGCCCCTGCTGTGAGTCCGACTATATCTAGCCGGAACTTCTCCACCTTGCGCACTAGCTCAGGCTCCTTCCCCCCAGCGAGGTGACGTTCCACGTCCCAACAGCTAGATTATGAAGCCGAGTGCCCTGCCTTCGGCTGCCGCCCAGCTCACATTGCACCCGACCTCTATGGCCCCTGCTATGGGTGGTGAGCCCATTGGAGGGGAGACCCACGTTGCCTCTTCGGGCTGTGCTCGGCCGTGCCCCATGGGGACAGGCCCGGCCACCAGGCGCTCGCCATCGTGCCCTGGCTCCAGAGGGGGGTCCCGGTGACCCGCGTCCGGGCGAGGGAAAAATCTGACTCTTGGTTCATGTATTTCCATAGAAGTCTTCGAGCTGCTGTTTGTCTGATACCTCACCTAGGACCTTTTTTGTCTTTGGAGACCCTACCAGGGGGCATGGAATCACCCGGACAACATAGCCCTTAGGATCATTGGGACACGCAAACTCCTCTACCACGGTAAGGTGGCAGCTCAGAGAGGAGATAATATAATATATAATATAATCATATTGGGGATTTTGTTATTCATGTGAATACTCCGTCAGACCCTCCATGCGTGGCGCTCCAGACTATAATTGATAGCTGTGGTATTACACAAATAATAAATGAACCCACGTATCGCAACGGTAATACGATGGACCTAGTCCTTGTCTGGGGTGTCACCAACTCCAAAGTTATGATACTCCCGTACACTAAAGTAATGTACGATCACTACCTTATAAAAATTACCTTATAAAAGTTCTGACTCATTGTCAACAGGCTACTAATAACCAACGCTTTAGCAGCCGCAAAACATTAATGCTGTCACAACTAGGACTTTTGCTGGCCTATTTACTAAGAAAATGTAACTCATTAGAAAGGAGATTCAAGATAACGCGTCCCAGCTCCAACTGGGTTCTTTTAACACGGATACAAATGTCTGTATGGCGGATATTGTTCTCCAAAATAATCTCTCTCTTTTTGAATGAATAAAATTAGAGGAACTCCTGAGACTTTTCAATGGGACAAAACAAACAACATGTTTACTTGACCCACTTCCTGGGAAACTTATCAAGGAGCTGTTTGTAATATTAGGACCATCAGTGATAAATATTATTAACTTATCACTTTCCTCTGGTACTGTTCCCCTAGCATTAAAAAAGTGGTTATTCATCCCCTGCTCAAAAGACCCTACCTCGATTCTGACCTCATTGTAAACTACCGGCCGGTGTACCACATTCCCTTTATCTCGAAAATTTTGAAACAATTGTTGCACAGCAGCTAAATGAACACTTTGCGTCTAACAATCTTTGTGAACCCCTTTCAGTCCGGTTCCAGGGCTACTCACTTTACGCAGACAGCCAGGCACGTGCACACATAGGGCCCTATGGGTGCTTGAGCCCCTGTCCTTTTTTGCCTCGTCTTAAAAGGTGCCCTCTGCCTGTGTGTGTGTTTTTTTTTTCTTTTTTTTTCTTTAAACAACATTAATAAATTCCTGTCAGGGATGTAAAAAAAAACAAACAAACAAAAAAACAGCGGTACAAAAACTCCACGTTTTCTTCTAATACCGGGTTGTTTGAGCCTGCCGCTTCCGCCAGAGAGAGAGCGAGGGCGAGTGAGTCAGTAAGTGAGAGGAGAGAGAGCCAACTGCGCCCCTGAGGAGAAGTGACAGTGGAGCAACTTGAACCTGTGAGCTATGGTCTAGTCGCCGTCCACTTATTCAGCATCTAATATGGGTAATATTTCAGAAAAACGCTGTATTATTCTATTATTCAATGTGTCAGCTTCTGTTTTTGCCGGACGTCGGAGCACGGCGCATCAATTGAGCACGGCACATCAATTCCGCACAGAACAGAGCGGATCGTGCGGGACAGGAAGTAGTGTACAAAATACAAAATAAAACACCGGGTTAATTTTCAAAATAAAATGCACTGTGTTTACGGCGGATCACATTTCTCTCACAGTAGAGGTTTAGATATAACGTTTATTGTGACTTTGCTATTACTGTGTGGGTTAAAAAAATAATAATAATAATAATGATAATAATGATAATCATAACAATAATAAGAGTAAGAATAATGATAATGATAATAATAATAATAATAATAATTATTATTATTATTATTAATAATAATAATAATAATAATTTCAGCATTCTGGGGATATAAGATGTAGGTTATCTGTTAGGAATATTACCATCTGTATTTAAACTTGATTCATGTTGATTATGCCTGCAGCACAATGCCAAAAAAAGAAAGGGTACAGAAAAGGAAGGAGAAGGAGCGCCAGGAAGCAGCTAAGGGTAGCAGACCTCTTAATGCATGGCTAAAACCAAGTACTAGCACCAGAATTCAAGAAAGACCACAGACCTCAGAAAGTGTCACACCTGAGAGAGAGGCAGAGACCTTAGAAGCAACACCTGAGAGAGAGGAGGAGGAGAGTGTAGAAGCAACACCTGAAACAAAAGGGGCTTTAGATGCAACTCCTGACACAGAGGAAGCTTCCTATTAGCAAATTTAATTTTACATTAATTTCCATATTGTGTAAAGGACCAAAAAAAAATTCCCTGCCCTTTTCTGACTTTGAGCCCCTGCCCCTCTATAATCATGTGCACGTCCCTGCAGACAGCCCTCGCAAAAATGACTCATGATCTACTGTTAACTATGGATGCTTATGCATCATCCATGTTGCTGCTTCTTGATCTTAGCGCTGCTTTCGATACCGTCGATCATAATATTTTATTAGAGCGTATCAAAACTCAGACTTAATCTTTTCTTGGTTTAACTCCTAACTTACTGACAGGATGAAGTGTGTTTCCCATAACAATGTAACCTCGGAATATGTTAAGGTAACGTGTGAAGTTCCACAGGGTTCAGTTCTTGGCCCTGCACTCTTCAGCATCTACATGCTGCCGCTAGGTGACATCATACGCAAATACGGTGTTAGCTTTCACTGTTATGCTGATGACACCCAACTTTACATGCCCCTAAAGCTGACCAACACGCCAGATTGTAGTCACCTGGAGGCGTGACTGAATGAAATTAAACACTGAAGGTCCAGCAACTTTTTGCATTTTAGTGCTAAGAAAACAGAAATGCTGGGTATCGGTCCTGCTAGACATCGGTACCTATTTAATAATACCACCTTAACATTTGACAACAAAACAATTACACAAAGCGACTCGGTTGGACTCAACTCTCTCATTTGAGTCTCACATTAAGAGTGTTACTAAAACAGCTTTCTTTCATCTCCATAATATCGCTAAAATGTGTCCCATTTTGTCCACCACCGACGCTGAGATCATTATTCATGTGTTTGTTACGCCTCGTCTCGATTACTGTAACATATTATTTTCGGATCTCCCTATGTCTAGCATTAAAAGATCACAGTTGGTACAACATGTGGCTGCTAGACTTTTGACAAGAACAAGAAAGTTTGATCTATACTGGCTCACCTGCACTGGCTTCCTGTGCACTTAAGATGCATCTTTAAGGTTTTACTACTTATGTATAAAATACTAAGCGGTCTAGCTCTATCCTAAGTTGCTGATTGTATTGTACATTCAAAGAACTCTGGTTTCTAAGTGATTCCCAGAGCACAAAAAAGTCTGCAGGCGGTAGAGCGTTTTCTATTCTGACTCCAGTACTCTGGAATGCCCTGCCGGTAACAGTCACCTCAGTAGAAGCATTTAAGTCCCATCTTGAAACTCATTTGAGTACTCTGGCATTTAAATAGACCCCTTTTTAGACCAGTTGATCTGCCTGTGTGGAGAGGTTATCAGGTGACCACAGTTTAGTCTCCATGGAGGAAGTGCTAGCTGTTCCAAGTAGGGACCTGGGGTGGACCACTCCTCTGTGCATCACTTAGTGACGTCTCTGCGCTGCTGACTTGTCTCCATTAGAGATGATCCCCCTGCTGGCCTCCCAATGGACTGGTCTTTCACATTATGAAGTCAGTCTCTTTATGCATCAGTCGGTGACGTCTCGGTGACCCGACTTGTCTACATGCAATAGGATCCTTTGCTGACCCCACTATGGATTGGACTCTCACATTATTAACTCTCACATTGAATCTGTCACTGGGGCGGGGGGGAGGGGTCCCCACATCTGCGGTCCCTTCCAAGGTTTCTCATTGTGCCCTTTAGGTTGAGGTTTTTTCTTGAACCTGATGTGGGATCTGTGCCGAGGATTTTGTTGTGGCGTGTAGCCCTTTGAGACATTTCTGATTAAGAGCCATATATGTAAACTTTAATTGATTGATTGATGCTACCAGCCCAAAATCAGTCATTGAACTGGAATTACCCATGTTAGCATTCCATTCAGTTGTGCAATGGCACAAAAGGAGCAAAAGAGAAACGGGACTCCTTTATGGACAAAAAAATACAGATTCTGCACATGGAGGATGGATGGATCGAAAGGGGAGTGAGTGAAGCCATCTACGCCAAAGTTGAAAAGCCATCCCTGAACAGAGGAAGTGGTCTGCGACATCACGTATCACCCACAACAACACTGTCCTGTCAACCATTCCTGAAGGACTCAACATTTAATAACATGAGTTACAGTATGAATTTTCCACTTCCAGGTGTTACTTTTGTACGATTTTATAACTGATTGGAATGCTAACATGGGTAATTCCAGTCTAACGACAAATTTTTAGCTGGTAGTGGTCTTTTCCTGTTTTTTATCACTCCAGTTGCTGGGTTGCATATGACGTCACATTCGTTTTTCTTCTTAACGGTTTAATACACATGATGGTCAACCAACTTGAGCGTAGCCTTAAAACAAGTTTGAGCAGAAAATGCTGTGTTGCTATTCTGTTCTTGGGTGTTCCAATTGTTCAAACAAAGAGATAGGAATGAGCTTGCATACATGGAGCCTATGGGAGCCGTTCTATTCTGTCTATAAATCCCTTAAAAAATACTTTATGAGAGCCAACAAACATAATAAAACACCACTTACTGTACAAAGTCTGCTGATTAAGTTGCCGCCTGCTAGGATGTTCATATATTCCCATTTAGATGAAACATGGCTCATAATCCTCGCAAAGAAAAGGGGGATGGAACCAACTGTCTTTTTGTGTCATTCTCACCATTACTGGGTCTAATTTAGCTGTCAAAGACTGTCAACTTGTTAGAATATGTCCCCTACTATCCAGGTGAGAGGCATGATTTATGATCTACAATAAAGTTTGACGAGCAAAGAAATGAGGAAGCAGCTGATCAGTTGATCAAGTCAACATTGGCAAACAAGCTTGTGATCACGGCGCCGCTATAAATAGTTTGTCTGCGCTTATGATAACAATATCACTAATGCTTGGTTAATATTCAAGTCACAAATCGTACGTAAGTGGAGTATTGTTGGCGCTTTTTGGATGGGTTTTTATTGGGTTTTATGAGCAGTATAGAGGACCTCCCATTGGCACCGCTGTAAGCGGATATTTATTTACGTTTATTTACGAGTTAAGAGGCATTAAAAAAAAACTGCACTTCCCTTTTAAACAGTGTTGTTACTGTACTGTGTTGGCGCGGTATTGCTCGGTTGGTAGAGTGGCCGTGCCAGCAACTTGAGGGTTGCAGGTTCGATCCCCGCTTCTGCCATCCTAGTCACTGCCGTTGTGTCCTTGGGCAAGACACTTTACGCACCTGCTCCCAGTGCCACCCACACTGGTTTAAATGTAACTTAGATATTGGGTTTCACTATGTAAAGCGCTTTGAGTCACTAGAGAAAAAGCGCTATACAAATATAATTCACTTCACTTCACTTCACTGTTACGCCGTTAGTTTCGGCGGTAACTAGTAATCTAACACGTTATTTTTTAGATTCAGTAACTCAGTTATCGTTACTACATGATGCGTTACTGCGTTATTTTACGTTATTTTTTATTTAGTATCGGTTAGAAACACAAAATCTGAGTGTGTTTTATTGGAGTGCTGCGGTGTCGTCCTTCTGATTCTTCTTGTGTCACAAGCCAGAGAAGAGAGACACGCGCTGTGTGTGTGTCTGGGTGTGGGTGTGGGTGTGGGGAGGGAAGAGAGGGGGGGGGGGGGCGTGTCTGATCATGGCAGTGCTGCAGTCTGCAGCTGCAATGTAGATATTCACACTACTTTTCTTTTGTCGAGCACAAAGAAAATAACATTTTAGTTAAATGTAAGTTGTGTCTTGGATCAAAGATCCCACCTACTGCCCAAAAAAGCAATTAAAATCTGCTGAAACAGCTACAAAAGCAACATGCTTCGACGAAGCTAGTAAAAAGAGACACAGACTCTGATGCCACTTCCCCTCCACCACCACTACTTAAGGATTAACTCTGCCTCTGCTCATCATTCAGCACTGAAGGTACACACACTCTGTCAATTCTCTTATATACTCTTTCATTCTAGACTTCTAGAGTGTTTGATTATCACATCATTCTAAATATATAGACTATAAAGTTCACAAACATAAAGAGGGATCCTAGTGGGCCAGGCCAATCTTTCCTTATCTCTAAACTAAAACCGGGGATATGCGTAGGTTGTTCTGGGCTTCAGACATGATTTTGTTTCAGAATTCCTTGAGAAGAAAACGCCTGGTTAGGCATTGTGTATGTAGTGTGTGCCTTCCTTGCTTTACAGCTATGTTGTTATTATGCTGTTTGTTACTTATGTATGTTATGTTGCAACTATTTAAAATAGTTTTGTCAATTTGTTCTGGCCTGAAACAAATTGGCCCTCTGAAACATTTCTTTGTCTTTGTGTGTTGTATGTAGAGCACGTTGCTTAGCAGAGTTCAGTGATGCAAATGCATGTCAGGTTGATCAACAGATTGTATTATTCTCCAGTGCAATAACAGTACTGAAATGAAGGCTAAAAGGGCATTAATGGGAGCTTTAAAAAAGAAAAAAGAAAAAAATAAGTAACTAGTTACTTTTCACAGTAACGCATTACTTTTTGGTGTAAGTAACTGAGTTAGTAACTGAGTTACTTTTGAAATAAAGTAACTAATAACTGTAACTAGTTACTGGTTTTCAGTAATTAACCCAACACTGCTTTTAAAGATATGACTTTCATCATCTTGTGGAATACAATCAGACAATGCTCATCGTGTCTGCAACGATCACTTTGCACAAAACCCAAAACCAGTGAAGTTGGCACATTGTGTAATTTGTAAATAAAAACAGTTTACAATAATTTGCCAATACTTTTCAACTTATATTCAATTGAATAAATTGCAAAGACAATATATTTAATGTTCGAACTGAGAAACTTCATTTTTTTTTTGCAAATAATCATTAACTTGGAATTCAATGGCAGCAACACATTGCAAAAAAGTTGGTACAGGGGCATTTCTACCACTGTGTTACATGTTCTTTCCTTTTAACAACACTCAGTAAACGTTTAGGAACTGAGGAGACCAATTTGTTAAGCTTTTCAGGTGAAATTCTTTACCATTCTTGCTTGATGTACAGATTAAATTGTTCAACAGTCCGGGGTCTCTGTTGTGGTATTTTAGGCTTCATATTATGCACACATTTTCAATAGGAGACAGGTCTGGACTACAGGCAGGCCAGTCTAGTAACCACACTCTTTTATTATGAAGCCATGCTGTTGTAACACCTGGCTTGGCATTGTCTTGCTGAAATGAAATGCTGAAATGTCTTGCAGGGGCGTCCATGATAACGTTGCTTGGATGGCAACATATGTTGCTCCAAAACCTGTATGTGCCTTTCAACATTAATGATGCCTTCACAGATGTGGAAGATACCCATGTCTTGGGCACTAATACACCCCCATACCATCACAGATGCTGGCTTTTGAACTTTGCGCCTATAACAATCCGAATGGTTCTTTTCCTCTTTGTTTCGTAGGACATGACATCCACTGTTTCCAAAAACAATTTGAAATGTGGACTCGTCAGACCACAGAACACTTTTCTACTTTGCATCAGTCCATCTTAGATGAGCTTGGGCTCAGCGAAGCCGGCGGCGTTTCTGGGTGTTGTTGATAAATGGCTTTCGCTTTGCATAGTAGAGTTTTAACTTGCACTTACAGATGAACTGTAGTTACTGACAGTGGTTTTCTGAAGTGTTCCTGAGCCCATGTGGGGTTATCCTTTACACACTGATGTCGCTTTTTGATGCAGTACAGCCTGAGGGATCGAAGGTCCGTAATATCATCGCTTATGTGCAATGATTTCTCCACATTCTCTGAACCTTTTGATGATATTACGAACCGTAGATGGTGAAATCCCTAAATTCCTTGCAATAGCTCATTGAGAAATGTTGTTCTTAAACTTTTTGACATTTTCCTCATACATTTGTTCACAAAGTGGTGACCCTCGCCCCATCCTTGTTTGTGAATGATTGAGCATTTCATGGAAGCTGCTTTTATACCCAATCATGGCACCTACTTTTTCCCAATTAGCCTGTTCACCTCTGGGATGTTCCAAATAAGTGTTTGATGAGCATTATTTAACTTTCTCAGTCTTTTTTGCAATTTGTGCGAGCTTTTTTTAAACATGTTGCAGGCATGAAATTCAAAATGAGCTAATATTTGCAAAACATTTTTGAATACAGGTTGAAAAGGATTTGCAAATCATTGTAATCTGTTTTTATTTACGATTTACACAAGGTGCCAACTTCACTGGTTTTGGGTTTTGAAAATACATAAAAAATTATGTGATGCAATTGAGTTTATTCTTTACTATATCAGTAGTTTTTGAGAGCAGAACGAAACATAAAAAAGGACAAGACATTGCATTACTTTGTGTTCTTTTGTGGTTGTAACGCCTTAATATAACAACATTTCCTGGATGACATTCTGACAACTTTTACAACCTATAAGTTGTATTCACCTGACGTCCCGTCCGGCTCATTAACTATGTGGGTGAGCATCTGTTGTCATACTGTCATCTGGGCGGCATTTTGCCTTTGTTGAAGAAAAATGCCTCATGCATGCTTGTGTTGTTTTAGGCTGTTGGAACCGTTCAAAACGCAAAAAGGATAAACGTTTCTTCAGATTTCCTCGAGAGGTAATCAAGAAGGGCGAAAAGTGCCAGATTTTACGAAAAACAACGAAAAAAGATGCACGCACTCCAGTCTAAGAGAGCAGATCGAGTCAAAGAATGCACAAGTTTGCAGTGACCACTTCGTTAAAGGTTTGTTTGATATACTTTTAACGTTTAGTATTTTCCATATAATTATTATCTGGATATTATTTTCATTTTATCTTTTTTTGGAGATCTTGAAGCGAGTGTTTGGTATAGCACCCACTAAATAAAAATCAAATGTGAGCAAAACCTAAAAGAGTTAAGCTTTTCTCAAAGGCAGCAATCATAAATGAAGCTTTCAGCACATACACAACGATGACATATATAGTTATATTTTGATAAAGATAGGGAAAACACGCATGCTCGTAAACGGCGCGTGCAACAAGGCAACAAACATGACTGTAGACACAAAGTTAAATAAAAAAATGTAACCTTACCCCAGCAAAAACAATGCATCATTCATCCGGGAGAGTCCTGATACCAATTTTCTTGACCAAGCCACACACAAAGAAGTTGTAGACTTAATGTACTCTTCCATGCTTCTCCAAGTTTCTATCTGTTTTTGATGTCTGGAGCACCAGTTAGTTCGATATGTCTGGGAACACAAACAACGGATAATCCTTGATATATTTCAACAAATCATTTTTTGATAAAGTATAGGGATCTATTCTATTGCATAGTTTGATTTTTTTGTTTGTATCTGCTTTTAATGGTTATAGTACCCACTATAACCATTTGCTGCACAGTAGTCATATTGGTTTAGTGGCCCACCATTTAGTTTACTTCCGTTCAAAAGTCACGTGACAGAATACAACCTATTGGTACCTGCTGTTGTGTATTTGTGATGTGGCTAAGTCCTGAACATTTTAAATCAAACTGTGTAGGCATTGTGAGATATTTATAAAATAATCTTGCCTTCCGTCATACTTCCTCCAAACGAGCCATTTGACAATTTTCCCTGGTGTGATGTCAGCGGATTCTCCATATATGATATAAATGGCTTTGCGCGGGTCCAACATTGTAGTTCGACACTCTAAGTTCTTTCTTTTTCTCTATCCTCTTATTAGGTGTAAACTGGCTCGTACATGCACATGCATCATCCGCTGTTGCCATTTCTAATACAAAGTAGTGAACCGTTCTAACTTATATCTGTCAGTATAGTCTCTACAGAAGTGCTAAAAACTATAACAAAAATGGCGAGGAGAAGACGCTGTTGAAGTGGAGGCATGTAAATAAGACTGCCCACGAAATGGTACATCCTTAAGAGACGATCAGACAGTGGTTTGTAAATGGTCTGTAAAACATAATCCATGTAAAATGTTGACCTAAGAACCACCATTACATGTTATGTAACCAACACGCAAGTGTTTTAGATGTAGGAAAAAAATCATCATATGACCTTTTTAAGTAAATTTATATTATGCAAACAAATAACAACCTAGGTGAGGGATCAGACAAAGAGCAGCTCGAAGACCTCCATGAAAATTAAAAACAAAGGACCCAGATTTCCCTCGCCCGGACGCGGGTCACCGGAGCCCCCCTCTGGAGCCAGGCCCGGAGGTGGGGCACGATGGCGAGCGCCTGGTGGCCGGGCCTATCCCCATGGGGCCCGGCCGGGCACAGCCCGAAGAGGCAACGTGGGTCCCCCCTCCAATGGGCTCACCCCCCATAGCAGGGGTCACAGAGATCGGGTGTGATATGAGCTGGGCGGCAGCCGAAGGCAGGGCACTTGGCGGTCCGATCCTCGGCTACAGAAGGTAGCTCTTGGGACGTGGAACGTCACCTCGCTGGGGGAGAAGGAGCCTGAGCTAGTGCGCGAGGTGGAGAAGTTCAGGCTAGATATAGTCGGACTCACTTCGACGCACAGCAAGGGCTCTGGAACGAGTTCTCTCGAGAGGGGCTGCACTCTCTTCCACTCTGGCATTGCCGGCAGTGGGAGGCGACGGGCTGGGGTGGCAATTCTTGTTGCCCCCCGGCTCAGAGCCTGCACGTTGGAGTTCAACCCGGTGGACGAGAGGGTAGCTTCCCTCCGCCTTCGGGTGGGGGAACGGGTCCTGACTGTGGTTTGCGCTTACACGCCAAACCGCAGCCAAGAGTACCCACCCTTTTTGGATTCACTCGAGGGAGTACTTGAGAGTGCTCCTCTGGGTGATTCCCTCATTCTACTGAGGGACTTCAATGCTCATGTTGGCAGCGACAGTGAAACCTGGAGAGGCGTGATTGGGAAGAATGGCCGCCCGGATCTGAACCCGAGCGGTGTTTTGTTATTGGACTTTTGTGCCCGTCACAGATTGTCCATAACGAACATCATGTTCAAACATAAGGGTGTCCATATGTGCACTTGGCACTAGGACACCCTAGGACGCAGGTCCATGATCGACTATGTAGTTGTGCCATCGGATTTGCGGCCTCATGTTTTGGACACTTGGGTGAAGTGAGGGGCGGAGCTTTCTACCAAACACCACCTGGTGGTGAGATGGCTGCGATGGTGGGGGAGGATGCCGGACAGACCTGGCAGGCCCAAACGCATTGTGAGGGTTTGCTGGGAACGTCTGGCAGAGACTCCTGTCAGAGAGAGTTTCAATACCCACCTCCGGAAGAACTTTGAACATGTCACAAGGGAGGTGCTGGACATTGAGTCCGAATGGACCATGTTCCACACGTATATTGTAGAGGCGGCTGATAGGAGCTGTGGCCGCAAGGTAGTTGGTGCCTGTCGTGGCGGTAATCCTAGAACCCGTTGGTGGACACCGCCGGTGAGGGATGCCGTCAAGCTGAAGAAGGAGTCCTAGGGACGGCGTGGCGAAGTTGGTAGAGTGGCTGTGCCAGCAATCGGAGTGTTGCTGGTTACTGGGGTTCAATTCCCACCTTCCTAGTTACGTCCGTTGTGTCCTTGGGCAAGACACTTCACCCTTTGCCTCTGATGGCTGCTGGTTAGCGCCTTGCATGGTGTGTGAATGGGTAAATGTGGAAATACTGTCAAAGCGCTTTGAGTACCTTGAAGGTAGAAAAGCGCTATACAAGTATAACCCATTTATCATTTATATCAGGTTATTTTGGCTCATAGGACTCCTGAGGCAGCGGACAGGTACCGACAGGCCAAGCGGTGTGCGGCTTCAGCGGTCGCGGAGGCAAAAACTCGGACATGGGAGGAGTTCAGGGAAGCCATGGAAAACGACTTCCGGACGGCTTTGAAGCGATTCTGGACCACCATTCGCCGTCTCAGGAAGGGGAAGCAGTGCACTATCAACACCGTGTATGGTGAGGATGGTGTTCTGCTGACCTCGACTGCGGATGTTGTGGATCGGTGGAGAGAATACTTCGAAGACGTCCTCAATCCCACCAACACGTCTTCCTATGAGGAAGCAGTGCCTGGGGAACCTATGGTGGGCTCTCCTATTTCTGGGGCTGAGGTTGCTGAGGTAGTTAAAAAGCTCCTCTGTGGCAAGGCCCCGGGGTTGGATGAGAACCGCCCGGAGTTTCTTAAGGTTTTGGATGCTCTGGGGCTGTCTTGATTGACAAGACTCTGCAGCATCGCGTGGACATCGGGGGCGGTACCTCTGGATTGGCAGACCGGGGTGGTGGTTCCTCTCTTTAAGAAGGGGAACCGGAGGGTGTGTTCTAACTATCGTGGGATCACACTACTCAGCATTCCCGGTAAGGTCTATTCAGGTGTGCTGGAGAGGAGGCTATGCCGGATAGTCGAACCTCGGATTCAGGAGGAACAGTGTGGTTTTCGTCCTGGTCAGGGAACTGTGGACCAGCTCTATACTCTCGGCAGGGTCCTTGAGGGTGCATGGGAGTTTGCCCAACCAGTCTACATGTGTTTTGTAGACTTGGAGAAGGCATTCGACCGTGTCCCTCGGGAAGTCCTGTGGGGAGTGCTCAGAGAGTATGGGGTATCGGACTGTCTGATTGTGGCGGTCCGCTCCCTGTATGATCAGTGCCAGAGCTTGGTCCGCATTGCCGGCAGTAAGTCGGACACGTTTCCAGTGAGGGTTGGACTCCGCCAAGGCTGCCCTTTGTCACCGATTCTGTTCATAACTTTTTTTGGACGGAATTTCTAGGCGAGGTCAAGGCGTTGATGGGATCTGGTTTGGTGGCTGCAGGATTAGGTCTCTGCTTTTTGCAGATGATGTGGTCCTGATGGCTTCATCTGGCCAGGATCTTCAGTTCTCACTGGATCGGTTCGCAGCTGAGTGTGAAGCGACTGGGATGAGAATCAGCACCTCCAAGTCAGAGTCCATGGTTCTCGCCTGGAAAAGGGTGGAGTGCCATCTCCGGGTTGCGGAGGAGACCCTGCCCTAAGTGGAGGAGTTCAAGTACCTCGGAGTCTTGTTCACGAGTGAGGGAAGAGTGGATCATGAGATCGACAGGCGGATCGGTGCGGCATCTTCAGTAATGCGGACGCTGTATCGATCTGTTGTGGTGAAGAAGGAGCTGAGCCGGAAGGCAAAGCTCTCAATTTACCGGTCGATCTACGTTCCCATCCTCACTTATGGTCATGAGCTTTGGGTTATGACCGAAAGAACAAGATCACGGGTACAAGCGGCCGAAATGAGTTTCCTCCAACGGGTGGCGGGGCTCTCCCTTAGAGATAGGGTGAGAAGCTCTGCCATCCGGGGGGAGCTCAAAGTAAAGCCGCTGCTCCTCCACATCGAGAGGAGGTGGTTCGGGCATCTGGTCAGGATGCCACCCGAACGCCTCCCTAGGCAGGTGTTTAGGGCACGTCCTACCGGTAGGAGGGCACGGGGAAGACCCAGGACACGTTGGGAAGACTTTGTCTCCCGGCTGGCCTGGGAACGCCTCGGGATCCCCCGGGAGGAGCTGGACGATGTGGCTGGGGAGAGGGAAGTCTGGGCTTCCCTGCTTAGGCTGCTGCCCCCGCGACCCGACCTCGGATAAGCGGAAGAAGATGGATGGATGGATGGAATAACAACCTGCAATGAATAATTTAAATTCAATTTAAAACGTGATTAATCTGATTAAGTAAGTTAATCATTTGACAGCACAAGTGAACGCTGTGAATGAATAAGGCAATTATTAGATTCTGAGTGATTTTTCTCTAACGTCAAGTTTGTTTGCATTCTGCAGGAGAACCTTGCTAGACTACAGAGGGCTTTTGCCAGAAAGTGGGAGTTTATCTTCATGCAAGCTGAGGCTCAAGTCAAGTGAGTGGATGCATTTGTGGCATCATTGGGAGATGTAGAGTGTTTGCAACAACGTGATTATTCCCCATATAATGGATTAAAGGCACTGTTTGCATATTGCTCTAAGTTACTTTTTAAAAAACAAACAAAAATAATACAACAAGAACACCAAGATGTAGCTTACGTTACCTTAAGTGATTTAACAAAACATAGAGACTTTATCTATAAATATATAGATAGATAATATAATATCTATAATTTTCACAATTAGTAATTATACTGAATAAACATTCACTGCGGTTCAAGGAATTTGTTTGCCGTTTAGGCTCGTCACCCTCAACTTTGTCACCCACCTGTATACGCAGGGAGTGTGTGCACATACACAAAATCAGTCCAAGAGAAGCAACTACCACTTTGCTATATGTACATACTCCGACCCAGAAACGCTCCCCCTGCATATTGCTCTAAGTTACTTTTTAAAAAACAAACAAAAATAATACAACAAGAACACCAAGATGTAGCTTACGTTTCCTTAAGTGATTTAACAAAACATAGAGACTTTATCTATAAATATATAGATAGATAATATAATATCTATAATTTTCACAATTACTAATTATACTGAATAAACATTCACTGCGGTTCAAGGAATTTGTTTGTCGTTTAGGCTCGTCACCCTCAACTTTCTCACCCACCTGTATTCGCAGGGAGTGTGTGCACATACACAAAATCAGTCCAAGAGAAGCAACTAACACTTTGCTATATGTACATACTCATGCACCCTCCCCCCACCCCGAACCCGGTCCGTTCGCACCCCCCCTCCCCCCACACACACACACACGTTGACCGGTCCGCAGTTACAAAAAGGTTGGGGACCACTGGTCTAGAGAACAAAAGGACAGAGAGAATCGGCAAGCACGTATTTAGTCCAAGTCAGACTGACACACACTCCGGAAATGTACTCAAAAAATACATGTATTTCTTATTCCTTTTCATTACTAAAAAGTACAAAGTCTCCACAAGTTGTATTTAATTAACAGAATCGACAGAAAGAAGGACAAGGCAGAAAGGAAGATCCTGGATAGCCAAGAGAGGGCATTCTGGGATGTCCATCGACCAGTGGTGAGTCACACCAAAAGTCATGCCTGCTGCAGAAATGAGAAAAGAAATGCAGATGAGCAAAAAATTAACAATAAAATCTTACCTTGCGAGGCAAGTGAATGAGGTGAGAGTTCCATTATGTGTGTGCGAGTCACTCTGCACACAGGCCTTTGTGAGCGTGGTTTGATGGAATTGGACAAAGGCTTTGTATTGAGCACAATGCCAACACAAGCTGGAGAAAACACTGTTCTCCGACCCAGAAACGCTCCCCCTTCTTTCACAGCCAGGCTGCGTCAACACCACAGAAATGGATATCCGCAAGTGCCGCAGAGAGAAAAACCCACACAGGGTCAAAAAGGTGAGGAGAGCTAAAACTGCATAAATTATTTTAGAAATAAAGTTCATAAAAGTGTTTATCTTCTCACCTTCTCCAGTCAGTTTATGGGTTACCTGATGATAACCACAGCCAGCCAAGTCCAATCCACATGAGCTCTCAGCCCGCCAGGAAGCCCACCAAAGAGGACGTTCAGAAGGAGGTAATAAAGATGGCACCATATCCTTCATAATTAACTTTTTACTTTATTTAGCATCCCCATTACTGCCTCTCTCTTCCTTCAGATCACCTTCCTCAACATCCAGCTGGACCGACACTGCTTGAAGGTTTCCAAAGTGGCAGACAGCCTGATGGGCTACACTGAGCAGTTCATGGACTACGACCCCTTCGTGTCGCCCACTGAGCCCTCCAACCCTTGGGTCAGTGATGACTCCTCCTTTTGGGACCTGGAGGCAAGGTGAGGCAAGAGAAGTGGCGCCTGGAGTGTGGCTAAAGTTGCTGACGTACAGTGTTAGACCTGCTTTTTCTCTGGTTGGAGCAGTCGGGATCCGAGCCAGCAACGGGTGAAGAAGTGGGGCTTCTCCTTAGAGGAAGCTCTAAAAGACACCGCAGGACGAGAACAGTTCCTGAGGTTCTTGGAGTCAGAATTCAGCTCAGAGAACCTACGGTGAGATGGTCATTTACTGTTCTGGTGGTGGGGGAAGGGAGGGGAAGTACAGTGGAACCTTGATTTATTAACGCCTCTATTTGCGACCTTTTCGGCTTCCAAACATTTACATTGCGCCAAATATGCCTCCATGTGCGAAGCATGTCTCAGTGTTCGAACGCTTAATTTATTAATTAATTCATTCATTCATTAACTCATTCATTTTGCATGCCTTGAAGCCATTGGGGGCTGCTATTTAGATGACATCACTTCCTGTATAGGCGGGCACGGCCATTCTGAAGAGGCGGGGTCCCCTGCGTCACATCCTTTTTACATCCTGTACACACGGGCGCGGCAATTTAATTTATTTGTATTTATTTATTTTTTTAAACATCCTGTCCAGCCCAGAGTCATGTCCAAAACCCAAAACCAGTGAAGTTGGCACGTTGTGTAATTCGTAAATAAAAACAAAATACAATGATTTGCAAATCCTTTTCAACTTATATTCAATTGAATAGACTGCAAAGACAAGATATTTAATGTTCGAACTAAGAAACTTCATTTTTTTGGGCGAATAATTATTAACTTAGAATTTAACAGCAGCAACACATTGCAAAAAAGTTGGCACAGGGGCATTTTTACCACTGTGTTACATGGCCTTTTCTTTTAACAACACTCAGTAAACGTTTGGGAACTGAGGAGACCAATTTTTGAAGCTTTTCAAGTGGAATTTTTTCCCATTCTTGCTTGATGTACAGCTTAAGTTGTTCAACAGTCTGGGGTCTCCGTTGTCGTATTTTACGCTTCATATGTGTCATGATCCGCGGTCCGGATCATGTTTTGTGTTTTCTGTTTGTTTTGGACTCCTTTAGTTCCTGTTTGTGCACCTCCTGAGTTTGTTACCATGGCTACTTATTATTTGCACCTTCCTCTTGTGTTGGGGCCCTCACCTGTTGCTCATCAAGAGACATTATTTAAGCCTGCCTTTGCCAGTCAGTCGGTCTGGCTTCTTTGTTTGCTTCATGCTCGCGTCACGTAAGTTTTGCTTGTCCCCTAGCCTACGCTAAGTTTAGTTTCGAGTGCGATTGGCACCTTGTTCCGTCGGTTGGTTTTCTGTTTTCGTACTTCTTTGAGTGTTTTTTGAGAATTAAATGATGTTCCTACCTGCAAGTCCTGTCCGGAGTCGTCCGTTTGCATCCCGGGAAAACGAACCGCGCAGTAAGCCGCAACCAAGCCGTGACAGAAAGAAGACAGAAGCCAGCCAGAAAGACTTCTCCTCGCCGTAAGGACGCGTCGTTCCCCCAAACTCCTCCTCCGGACAGCAGGACACCACAAGCAGCCCAGTATTCCTCGCCGCCGAAGTTTGGTAATCCAATTCACCACTTTGCCAAACATTTCACTGCATGGGCGGTCGAGCGAATCCACTCAAGCTCCGATGACGTCACTAAACCGGCGCGCGGCGATGACATCACTCCGCCGGCGTCATCAAGGGAAGTCACGGACCAGGATTTTATTATTTTGCCTTCTGTCTCCCTTTGTCAGTCACCTCCTAAAGACTTTATTCCAAAAATAAAATATTATCAGGACATTTTTTCGAAATTTAGATTTTGTCAACCCCAGTCACCTTCTGATTTTCGAGCTCCGCCCCCTAATACTTAAGCCCCACCCACGTCATTGACCTTTTCCTCTCGTCCTCCCACACAACCTCAGTTGGGGGATAAAGAGAGACATTTTGGACAATTTAAAGGGGAGGAGTAGTCTGTAGTCTTTACAAAATGATGACATAACAACTGTATTGCACCTTGCACTACAAACATAGTTGACTTGTTTAAGACTTAAAAAACAGGTGTATTTGCCTGCTGTGAGATATTACATAAAGTTGGTGGTGTACAATCTTGTGTGCTAATAAAAATACTAATATAAATATATTTTTTTCACATTTTATTTTCACCTAGTACATTTAGTACAAATAGGATATCGATATTGGTATTAGTATTGATAAAATCCTAATGTATACTACCCACTCCCATGCAATAAATCAACAGTGTTTCCCTCTAAAAACAATAAATACTTAAAATGTATTTATTTATAATAAAATCTTTTTTTTGTTGACTTAAAGGCCTACTGAAACCCACTACTACCGACCACGCAGTCTGATAGTTTATATATCAATGATGAAATCTTAACATTATAACACATGCCAATACGGCCGGGTTAACTTATAAAGTGACATTTTAAATTTGCCGCTAAACTTCCGGTTCGAAACGCCTCTGAGGATGACGTATACGCGTGACGTAAACCGGCGAACACGGGTATGCCTTCCACATTGAAGCCAATACGAAAAAGCTCTGTTTTCATTTCATAATTCCACAGTATTCTGGACATCTGTGTTCGTGAATCTGTTTCAATCATGTTCATTGCATTATGGAGAAGGAAGCCGAGCAAGCAAAGAAGAAAGTTGTCGGTGCGAAATGGACGTATTTTTCGAACGTAGTCAGCCACAACAGTACACAGCCGGCGCTTCTTTGTTTACATTCCCGAAAGATGCAGTCAAGATGGAAGAACTCGGATAACAGAGACTCTAACCAGGAGGACTTTTGACTTGGATACACAGACGCCTGTAGAGAACTGGGACAACACAGACTCTTACCAGGATTACTTTGATTTGGATGACAAAGACGCAGACGTGCTACTGTGAGTATGCAGCTTTGGCTTTTTTTTGCGTATGTACGTAACTTTTTTAAAATATATAAGCTTTATGAACCTTGGGTTAGGTGAACGGTCTTTTGGGCTGAGTGATTGTGTGTGTTGATCATGTGTTTGAATTGTATTGGCGTGTTCTATGGAGCTAGGAGCTAGCAGAGGAGCTAGGAGCTAGCATAACACGTACCGTACCGTACGTGCGCGTCACGTACGTAACTTTTTAAAAATATATAAGCTTTATGAACCTTGGGTTAGGTGAACGGTCTTTTGGGCTGAGTGATTGTGTGTGTTGATCAGGTGTTTGAATTGTATTGGCGTGTTCTATGGAGCTAGGAGCTAGCAGAGGAGCTAGGAGCTAGCATAACAAACACGCAGGTGTTTTTATGCAGGATTAATTTGTGGCATATTAAATATAAGCCTGGTTGTGTTGTGGCTAATAGAGTATATATATGTCTTGTGTTTATTTACTGTTGTAGTCATTCCCAGCTGAATATCAGGTACCGTGAGTATGCAGCCTTGGCTGCTAAACATTCGATAACTTGACCGTATGTGCGCGTCACGTACGTAACTTTTTAAAAATATATAAGCTTTATGAACCTTGGGTTAGGTAAACGGTCTTTTGGGCTGAGTGATTGTGTGTGTTGAGCAGGTGTTTGAATTGTATTGGCGTGTTCTATGGAGCTAGGAGCTAGCAGAGGAGCTAGGAGCTAGCATAACAAACACGCAGGTGTTTTTATGCAGGATTAATTTGTGGCATATTAAATATAAGCCTGGTTGTGTTGTGGCTAATAGAGTATATATATGTCTTGTGTTTATTTACTGTTGTAGTCATTCCCAGCTGAATATCAGGTCACCCCCGGCTCTCACAGCATCTTCCCTATCTGAATAGCTTCAACTCCCCACTAGTCCTTCACTTGCACTTTACTCATCCACAAATCTTTCATCCTCGCTCAAATTAATGGGGAAATTGTCGCTTTCTCGGTCCGAATCTCTCTCACTTCATGCGGCCATCATTGTAAACAATAGGGAACTTTGCGTATATGTTCAACTGACTACGTCACGCTACTTCCGGTAGGTGCAAGCCTTTTTTTTATCAGATACCAAAAGTTGCAATCTTTATCGTCGTTGTTCTATACTAAATCCTTTCAGCAAAAATATGGCAATATCGCGAAATGATCAAGTATGACACATAGAATAGATCTGCTATCCCCGTTTAAATAAAAAAAATTCATTTCAGTAGGCCTTTAATAATGTATGTTTCTTTTTCAGATTTTGGTTAGCGGTGCAGGATCTGAAGCGACGGCCGCTGCAGGAGGTTGCGTCCCGCGCGCAGGAGATCTGGCAGGAGTTCTTGGCCGAGGGAGCACCAAGTTCCATCAACCTGGACTCTCACAGCTACGAGCGCACAAGCCACAACCTGAAGGACCCTGGACGTTACAGCTTTGAGGATGCTCAGGTAATGTACCTACAGCATGTTTGTCATGCACAGTAGTAAGAAAACAGTGTTTTATTCATTGTTTGGTTTCTGTGCCACTTTCTGTCTACAGTGTTTGATATTTCATGGTAGATAAGGAATTTTACAATAGAATAAAATAGAAAGTACTTTATTGATCCCTGGGGGAAATTCAGCACCACAGTTCGCTCACAACAGACAATAATAATAATGAATAATATAATATATATAATATATTATATATATAATATATGAATAATATAAATATATTATAAGTATATTCTACATTTAAGTGCAGTCAAGAAGGCTGAATGACGACAGAAAGTCTACCTTCTGTAGTTACTGAACATTATCTGTGAAATCCTGTGAAATGCAAGCAGGATATGAAGCTGCAAGTAAAATTTCATGACATTTCTGAAAGTTTGCATTTATTTAAACGTAATATGGAAACGTGATTGAGCATGTTCGTACATATGGCAGTTTAGATCTAGTTTTAACATTTAGGTTTAGGTTTAACATTTAGTGCTCACATTTAGATTCAAGATTTACATTTAAGATTTACATTTAAGATTTAGATTTCAAATGTAGGTTTAGAATTACAATTTTGATTTAACATTTAGTTTTAGATTTGACATTTAGGTGTAGCTTTAGACTTAGATTTAAGATTTAGGTGTAGATTTAAGATATATATTTAGATTTAACATCTATAGGTTTAGATATAATATTTGGATTAAGATTTAACATTTAGGTTTAGATTTAATATTTGGATTTAGATTTTACATTTAAATTTAGATTAAGATTTATTATTTATCGCTCAGATTTAAGTTTAGGATTTAGATTTAAGATATAGATTTACATTTGTATTCAACATTTAGATTTAAATTTAACATTTACATTTAAAATTTAGGTTTGGATTCAACATTCAGATTTAGGTTTAAGATTTAGGTTTAGATTTAAGATTTAGATTTAAATGTAACATTTGGATTTTCATTCAATATTTAGAGTCAACATTTAATTTAAACTTAAATGGGATGAAAATTAGCTAAATGTGAGAAAAGTGAGCTAAATGTGAGAAATATATCTGCTACAAAAGTGTGACTGAACGTTTACATTCGGCCCCCCTTTGTTTTCACCTAAGTGAAATTGTTGTGAAACGCTGTCTGTATAATACCGTTGTCATGTCAGTCAGGTTCTGTTCACAGAGATCTAGCCCGCCCCGCTCTAAATACAGAACATGTGGGGCTTTGCGATCTGTGTGTGTGTGTGTGTGTGTGTGTGTGTGTGTGTGTGTGTGTGTGTGTGTGTGTGTGTGTGTGTGTGTGTGTGTGTGGTTGGGGGGTGGGGGGCATTTTGCATGAAGAAGCACGTTTCAAATGTAAATTATTGAATGGCAAGGCGCTTTTATATAAAATGTTACCCCAAGCGTATTCCTGGTGCCATCATACTCTGTCACTGATAATAATATGGGGACAGATTTGCCTTACAGACTTTCGCTAGCTCGGGTGGTGCACGTCATTAGTGCTTGTGTTTCAAAGCAGGACGTCGTAGGTTCAAATCCCTGTCGTAGTTTAAATTGTAGTGATGTTTTCAAAATGTATGTTCTAATAATGTTACAATTTTCGAATACGCTAAAAATTCAGCATATTAATATAAAAAGTGGACTCTTACAATATCATGCTGATAGTCAAAGATGTTAGATAATGTAATATGTGATAGTTCTACCTGAATGAATGCTTTTGTTATTTTGGAAAATCCTTTAGTTGCTCAAGGTAATATTATTTATATGGTGCTGGGATACCCATGCTTTCATCCTTTGAAAGCTCCTCTTGGACCACAAATGTTTGACCTTGGTATTTGTCAAATGCTGGTTACGCCCCAGGGCTTGAGTATACATTAAAAACAAGGCAGATATTTTTTTAACAAGTATATTGTTTTTGGCCACTGTAACATTACACACTTTGAACGGTTGTCTTTGAATATTTAATTAAGTGATTATTTGGTGTACCACTAGATGGAACTAGTGCTACACGTACCACAGTTTGAGAATCACTGTTCTAAGGTATAGAGCAGGGGTCCCCAAACTTTTGGGTTAAAAAAATAAAAAATAAAAATACAATTCTATACATGTGTGTGTATATATATATATATATATATATATATATATATATATATATATATATATATATATATATATATATATATATATATATATATATATATATATATACAGTATATATTCCTCGCGCACTAATTTACTGAAAGAGCCTACACTTATGCATTTGAGACAAAATGATTTGCATGAGCAGCCAGGAGACCCCAAGAGTAACAAGCGGTAGAAAATGGATTAGAAAGGACAGATTTAAAAAATATTTAAATAATAATAAATATATTTTTATTTTATTTTTATTTTTTTTAACTTGGGACTTCCCACATGCTGGATTTTGGGGAAAACCTGGAGTTTGGGGTCCCGTGGTATAGAGGCTGTGATGCAGCAACATCTTTCATTCAGTGGCTGTGTTGTCAGGACCTAATGAGGCGACTAAATCCATCAATGGCTAGATTGGGCTCGTCCTCCATGGAGGGTCCGCTTCACAGTACGTTGGTGAAGTGTGACGCCCTTCAACTGTGTTGTCCTTCTGTTTCAGGAGCACATCTTCACGCTGATGAAAAGTGACAGCTATGCACGCTTTTTGAGGTCCAATGTCTACCAAGACCTCCTGTTTGCGAGAAAGAAGGTGAGCTGCTGCTTCCTCGGACCATGACATCCATAGTTTTCCACATTTGGTTTGTTTACTCTATGAATAAATGCATGAAAAAAGCATTTTTGTATACTAAATATTTTAAAGTGCACCTACGTACATTTTTTGGCTTGCTACTAAAGGTTAATAAGTGTTTATTTAGCAGGGACAACAGCGGTCACAACATTAGGATTAACAGAAATATGAGATTAACTACAGGATCTTCGTTTTCATAAACATGCCAGTCAGAAGAGAAGCAGATTGTAATTGTTTAAACTCAATATGTTGAAAAAGTTACAAAAGTAATAAACTATTTTTTAATGTTCTTCAATCTTTATTAACCCTTAAATTTTTTGTTAATTTAACTAAATGTTTCTTATTGTGGTTGCAGATTGGATTTTACCAGGAACAGTTACTAATATTTTCAATTTACTTGTTTTATTTGTATTAGTCCGTAGTTTGTTTTTTTAGCTCTTAAGTGTTAATGTATTATTTTATTTCTTATAAAGGCAATTTAACTTGGCACATCACTTATTATAGTCAATCATTGTGCCACTGTACGCAATGAAGTCTCCAATGTGTATATAAACATATGATAACATATACAGCTGGGATAGGCTCCAGCACCGCGACCCAGAGAGGAACAAGCGGTAAAAAATGGATGGATGAATATCATGATTATGTCCCTTATTTCCTATTATTAATAATAAATCTAAATATGTTTGATATCATAGAACTTTTAGCGTGTGGTGCATGATTTACAAAAAAAAAAAAAAAGAAGCAACAAAGTGCTGGGAAGACATGGATGGATATCGTCAAATTACAAAACCCAAAACCAGTGAAGTTGGCATGTTGTGTAAGTCGTAAATGAAAACAAATACAAGCAGGCCTGGCCCTAACCAATCTGGCGCCCTAGGCAAGATTTTAGGTGGCGCCCCCCCACATCGGCAGTGAAGTGTATATACTCACAAGAAACCGAATATCTTTGTCTTTGACCTTTTTTTTTACTTAAAGAAAGCAAATTAACATATTATATGAGAATGTTATGTTATGATTATCTTTAACCGAATCACAACAGTGCTCAAATTAAAAAACAGCATTCCCTCTCATGTGATATTGCTTAATTAACATTAATGATGTGCACTTTAACAACTAGGCTTACAACTATACCTAATATATAAAGGGGTGGAAAAGTGACTATTACCTGCAGGGCAAACATTAGCTAACCAGAAGGCAATAACAATGTAAACAAAAAACACCTGCTTAAAAGATCTAATACAAATGTCCCTGAGGAATGTAAGGTGGGAGTACTGTAATTACCTAACGTTACATTATTATTTTCCATAACAATTTAGCCCCTTCCACAATATTAACCCGACGTTAAAACAGAACTAGCTATTTATTGATTAGCAATTGCCGAATCATGTAACATTAGCTTAATGCTAAAAAGCCAGGTTACTATCACATTCTGTAACAGACAAATAATTTAATGTAGGCTAACGTTACCTACCTGCTACCTCTGTCTTTTTCTCGTTTCTCCTCCTCTTCTTTTCTGATTTTTCTTCCCTGGGCACCTGACAGTTTTGGCCGTTTTGACATCTTGTGTTGATTTTTTGATGTGGTAAGAGTCATGATGCGGGAAGGGAGGGGGCGCACCGTGCGGGGGGATGGGGGGCGTAATGTTGTAACAAATAATATTTCTATTAAATAGGCTTTACTTTGCATTTTAATTAACGTGGGATTATTTTTTGTATTTAGAAATAATAGTACCAACTTTTTTTTTTTTTTTTCCCTCCAACATTTGTGGCACTGGCTTGGCGCCCCCTGATGGACGGCGCCCTTAGCATTTGCCTATACGGCCTATGCCACGGGCCGGCCCTGAATACAAGGATTTGCAAATCCTTTTCAATCTATATTCAATTGAATTGACTGAAAAGACAAGATACTTAACGTTCAAACTAAAAAACGTTGTTATTTTTTACAAATATTAGATGCCTGCAACATGTTTAAAAAAAGCTGGCAGAAGTGGCAAACAAGACTAAGAAAGTTGAGAAATGCTCATCGAACACTTATTTGGAACATCCCAAAGGTGATCAGGCTAATTGGGAACAGGTGGGTGCCATGATTGGGTATAAAAGCAGCTTCCATGAAATGCTCAGTCATTCACAAACAAAGATGGGGTGAGGGTCACCACTTTGTGAAGAAATGCTTGAGCAAATTGTCGAACAACATTTCTCAACAAGCTATTGCAAGGGATTTAGGGATTTCACCATCTACGGTTCGTAATATCATCAAAAGGTTCAGAGAATCTGGAGAAATCACTGCACGTAAGCTATGATATTACCTTTGATCCCTCAGGTGGTACTGCATCAACAAGCGGCATCAGTGTGTAAACCACTGTCAGTAACCACAGTTGGTCGCTACATCTGTAAGTGCAAGTTAAAACTCTACTATGAAAAGCGAAAGCCATTTATCAACAACACCCGAGCTCATCTAAGATGGACTGATGCAAAGTGGAAAAGTGCTCTGTGGTCTGACGAGTCCACATTTCAAATTGCTTTTGGAAACTGTGGAGTCGTAAAATGTCCTCACTCCTAAATATTCCTAAGTCAACTGTCGGCTTTATTACAAGAAAATGGAAAAGTTTGGGAACAACAGCAACTCAGCCACGAAGTGGTACGCCACGGATGCTGAAGCGGATGCCAACTTTTTTGCAATGTGTTGCTGCCATTAAATTCTGAGTTAATGGTTATTTGCCAAAAAAAAAAAAATAAGTTTCTTAGTTTGAACATTAAACATCTTGTCTTTGCAGTCTATTCAATTGAATATAAGTTGAAAAGGATCTGCAAATCATTGTATTCTGTTTTTATTTACGAATCACACAACGTGCCAACTTCACTGGTTTTGGGTTTTGTAAATACATTTTTTATTATATATCATCATACACCTAATATACTTATTATTTTATATTTAATAAAAGCGTGATTATTATTCATTTAATATCAATGTAATACCATAAGTCAATTCAATTGGTACGGTCAATTTTAAATTATATTTAGTATTATATTTGATTTTGATTTAATATTGTGCTGTATATTTAGTAATGGCATATTGAAATATAATTATTATATATTTGAAAAAAAAGGTCAACTGTACAATATAAAGTCAAATCTAGAGTACCTATAATTGGTAGCGTGGCTCGGTGGGTAGAGCGGCCGTGCCTGCAACTTGAGGGTTCCAGGTTCGAACCCCACTTCCGCCATCTTCGTCACTGCCGTTGTGTCCTTGGGCAAGACACTTAACCACCTGCTCCCAGTGCCACCTACACTGGTTTACATGTAGCTTAAAGACGTAGATAATGGGTTTCACTATGTAAAGCGCTTTGAGTCGCTGGAGAAAAGCGCTATATGAATTTATTTAACTTCACTATAATAAATAAATGAATGACGTGACCAATGTTTGGATGTCATTTTGTAAACAATACTCCAAATATTTCATAGTGTTGCCTTCCATCCAAGCACATCTACTTGTGTTAGTTCCTGTTAAATTAAAATGTTGCTGCTGCTTCTACCTTTTGTGTGCTTGACCCAGTCATAATTGCAACACTCGCCGTGGTTCCTCCACGAGCTAACGACATCACTGGTCACCTCATCACCCCCTGTGCCTCACCCAAAATCCACCATGCCCTTCCTCCCTGCTCCCACCTCTCGCAGCAGCAGCCTGCCGATCCCGAACAAGGCCGCCGCACCTCCTTGGAGAAGTTCACCCGCAGCGTGGTAAGATGCCCCAAAGTATAATGGCTGCCCCTCTACTACTGCAGTATTACTACTGCAATCATCACCTTTCTACACTAATTGTACTGCATGAAACAAGCAGTAGACAATGGATGGATGGATGGAATTTTCATTATGTGCTATTATACTAAACAAAAATATAAACACAACACTTTTGTTTTTGCTTTGATTTTTCATGAGTTGAACTGAAAGATCAAAAACTTTTACTATATACTAGGGCTGTCAAAGTTAAAGCGATAAAAATGTGTTAACTATACATTTCAAAACAACACTTATTTTTTTAACGGGCGATTAACGCAAACACTTCCTTTTTGATCCTCCTGCTGTGCCGTTAAGAACTTGTGTAACATGTTCTGGTCGAGTCCTCAATTGCGTTATGATTAGCAAGCTCAATATTACATTTGATCAATTAATAGGGAAGGTTAAAACATTGTCATGCAGCAATATGAAGACACCTGCCCTGAAAATGATCTGTCTAGGTTACACTTATTCATGATGAAAATGTATACCTATCTGTGATTATTGCGATTAATTTTGAGTTAACTATAAACAAAATGCGATTAATCACAATAAATATTTTAACCGTTTGACAGTCCTACTATATACACAAAAAAACATATTCCTCTCAAATATTGTTCACAAATCTGTCGGAATCTGTGTTAGTGAGCACTTTTTCTTTGCCGAGATAATCCATCCCACCTCACAGGTGTGGCATATCAAGATGCAGATTAAACAGCATGAATATTGCTCAGGTGTGCCTATAAATAAAATGTCACTCTGAAATATGCAGTTTTGCTTTATTAGGGATCTGGGGCGTGGGTGTCAGAAAAGCAGTCAGTATCTGGTGTGACCACCATTTGCCTCACACAGCGCAGCACATCTCCTACACATAGAGTTGATCAGGTAGTTGATTGTGGCCTGTGGAATGTTGGTCCACTCCTCTTCAATGGCTGTGCAAAGTTGCTGGACATTGATAGGAACTGGAACACGCTGTCGTATACGCCGATCCAGAGCATCCCAAACATGCTCAATGGGTGACATGTCCGGTGAGTATGCTGGCCATGCAAGTACTGGGATGTTTTCAGCTTCCAGGAATTGTGTACAGATCTTTGCAACACGGGGCTGTGTACTGTCATGCTGATGATGGTCTCGGGTAAATGGCACGACAATGGGCCTCAGGATCTCGTTACTGTATCTCTGTGCATTCAAAATGCCATCAATTAAACACACTTGTGTTCGTTTTTCATAACATATGCCTGCCCATACCACAACCCCGCCCCCACCATGGGCCACTCGATTCACAAACCTCTCTCCCACACGACGCCACACACGCTGTGTGCCTTCTGCCCTCAACAGTGAAAACCGGGATTCATTTGTGAAGAGAACACCTCTCCATCGTGCCAGACGCCATCAAATGTAATCTTACCTGAGAAGGTTTCTCACAGTTTGTGCAGAAATTATTTGGTTATGCAAACCAATTGTTGCAGCAGCTGTCCGGGTGGCTGGTCTCAGATGATCATGGAGGTGCATCTGCTGGTCCTGGGCTGGTGTGGTTACACAAGGTCTGCGGTTGTGAGGCCGGTTGGATGTATTGTCAAATTCTCTGAAACACCTTTGGAGATGACTTATGGTAGAGAAATGAACATTCAATTAAAGGGCAACAGCTCTGGTGGACATTCCTGCAGTCAGCATGCCGACTGCACGCTCCCTCAAAACGTACGACGTCTGTGGCATTGTGCTGTGTGATAAAACTGCACATTTCAGAGTGGCCTTTAATTGTGGGGCAGCCTAAGGCACACCTGTGCTATAATTATGCTGTTTAATCAGCATCTTGATATGACACACCTGTGAGATGGGATAGATTATCTTGGCAAAGTAGAAATGCTCATTAACAGAGATTTAGACAGATTTGTGTACAATATTTGACAGGTCTTTTGTGTATATAGTAAACGTTTTAGATCTTCAACCCATGAAAAATGGGAGCAAAAACAAAAGGGTTGAGTTTATATTTTTGTTCAGTGTATTAAGCATGTATTTTTTAACGCTCATTATCTTTCCAGGGCAAGTCACTGACAGGCAAGCGGCTAACGGGTCTCATGCAGTCATCCTGACAGACCTTTTGGAGGGAGGAGGGCACAGTTTGCTTCCACATGAAACGAGGCTGGACGTCGTCACGCCACCATATTGAATGCTCAGAGGACTGCCGCCGTACTGGTCACATAGCGTTGAGCCGACTGGGACAGATGCTAAGAGCAGGAACAGGAAGTGAGCACACAACATGCAACATACGCTACAGCCTTGTTAAATAACCTGTTTATATTCATATTATTTTCTATATGAGTGTATTGTGTATCATGTTAAAAGCACATTTTTTGTGTGTGTGTGTGGGACTCGGGGGGGGTCTACAAAAGCTCCTTCACACAAATGTTTATTTGCCCTGAACTCAACACAGGTCCTTTTTATTTGCCAGCAATAAAGGGAGCGTGAGACCACTTACTTTATCTTCATTTTTCAATAGATTTTGTCTTTTTTTTTCTGCCACTGTACTATGTAGCATGAGGGTCCTGCTGTCTTGCTGTCTGTCTTTTAGGAATCTGCGGGAAAACACATTTTGATCCAAACTTGCAGGTCGATTTGAGGTCATTCAAGGGCCGGACTTTGCCCTAAGGCCGCCAGTTGAAAAGCCTGCTGTCTGACATGTACTGCATGCAGGGGCGTCGAAGTGGAGGAGTAAGTA
The DNA here is from genome assembly GCF_033978785.1 of Entelurus aequoreus. Classification (NCBI taxonomy): domain Eukaryota; kingdom Metazoa; phylum Chordata; class Actinopteri; order Syngnathiformes; family Syngnathidae; genus Entelurus; species Entelurus aequoreus. The sequence goes on from NC_084733.1 coordinate 56,900,468, forward strand.
GGGATGTTACACATGCTTTGGTAAAAAAAAATGTTTTCTTTCTGTCATTTATAATAATGTCATAAATATTAATGTAACATTAATATAGCCATGAAAGTAAAAAAAAATAAGATATTTTAAATCAAATTAAGAATGTGTAACTACCTACAGCAGTGGTTCTCAAACTTTTTTCACCAAGAACCACCTCATAAAAAAAACTTGGCTCTCTAAGTATGACCAACATTAACAACCTCCCAGGACCCTGCATTCACATATGGGGACTTCACGATTTCAAATGTGTGGGCCACAATACTACATTTTGCTCTCTAAGGGCCTGGTGTCCACTTACAAGGACGTTATACTGCTACTTAGTGGTGGAAGAAGGGTATAACACATTGCAGGTTATATTCAAGATGACTGACAACACCACAAAAATACCCACCTGGTAAAAAATTCCACCAAATTTCTTGGATAATTCTTGTTCAATGTTGGTTATTACAGTTAAACTTTTACAAAAGTTATTAACTGTAACAATTAACCGTGCCGTTAAACATGATGTACACATATGTGGACAGAAAGACTTAGTTTTGATAATTTTGTGAACAAAGGAAGTTCTTTTTTAAAATGTATTTTGGGATAATTTTGTTTAAAACATTTTGGTTACTATAGTACAAGACCATATGACATGTTATATAAATAAATCTATATAGATTTTAATTAGATTTTTCTCTGTGTTTTTTTATTTATTTTCAGGGCGTTATTCTGTGTCACAAGTACTCGGGGGGTTAATTTAGGGAGATAAATCAGAGGGGAAGATTTGTCAGACATTGTTGATCCCGTGGGGGATTCCGTTCACGAGAGCTTGTCCGTGGCAACAATATCTGCCAATAGCTGATGTTATTGTGCTGGACTTTGACATTTACCAAGGTGTATACATGCACCTCATGAGCAGGTTGAAGAACCAGGGGATCTGAGTTTGGGAAGCTGGGTTATAGCTTGTCTGTCTCAAGCTCTGCATGTTCACACAAAAGTGTTTGGTGATTGGTTTTTCACATCCATTCAATGTGCGGAACACATGATGAAGAAACAGGTGTACTTATCTGGTACAGTAATGAAGAATCGGGTCGCCGAAGCAGTACAGAAGCTACCCACTGACAAAAAAATTAAAGCAGACATATGATGTACCAGCACAAATTACCACTGAGGATGGAAAGATTTGCATGGTGAAGTGGTATGACAATAAACTGATATTGATGATGTCTGCTGTTCATAGGGGCAGCGTAGCTCGATTGGTAGAGCGGCCGTGCCAGCAACCTGAGGGTTCTAGGTTCGATCCCCGCTTCTGCCATCCTCGTCACAGCTGTTGTGTCTTTGGGCAAGACACTTCACCCACTTGCTCCCAGTTCCACCCACACTGGTTAAAAAATGTAACTTAGATAATGGGTTCCACTATGTAAAGCGCTTTGGGTCACTAGAGAAAAGTGCTATATAAATATAATTCACTTCACTTCATGCTAGAGAGCCAGAAGACACCTTCCAGAGATTGGACAAAAACTGTAAAGATTTGTGACTATCTCACGACCAAGTATTGGGTGGAGTTGACTTTGTCGATAGAATTACGATTATTACTATCGCATGAATGGCCGTACAATGAAATGGACACTGCGGATGCTATTGCACTTTACCGATCTGGTGTTAGCCAACAGCTGGTTAATGTACACTAAAGACACTTCAAAAAAGAACGTCACGCAGTTCCTTGAATTTCGAATGGAAGTGGCCATGACCTTCTTGAGTCAGCATGACAATGACAACTGTGATTTTTCAGAGCAGAAGGATGACCCAGATGTTTCTGTCCAGGAGAAAAGGCGCCCAGACCATGTCTCAGTTCGCAGGAGGGTGGTAAACTTGAAAAATGCAGTACGCTGCAGAGCAAAATGCTGCTCAGGAAAAAAACTTGAATGCATTGTAATACATGCAAGGTGTTCCTCTGCTTACAGACAGATGGCAACTGTTACACAGCCTTTCACACATAGGTGTAAAGATGTTTCTGTGGGGGAAAAAAAAGTTTAAAGTCATAGTTTGGTAGTGTAAGTAAAATTAATTTTGTTTCATGACATGTTCATGCTGCTGTGTTCAAGCACCAAATAAAGAGTTTAAAAAAATACTTCCTCAACTTTGACTTTATTTTGTCTATTGAAATATTAAACAAATGTCCCCATATGTCGACACCCTTTTTCCTCATATACTACATCATTTTAAAAGATAGTTCTTTGTTTTTAAGCTCATCATTTCCTAAGAAGCCCAAATAGCTGAGAGAAATAAAAAATGCATGCAATGCAAGAGTTCGGGTCTTAGGAGGGCAACGTTAAATACAGTAGCATAGTAGGCCTAAGTATTCATTAAAAACAAGGCAGAGGTTTTATTTAACAAGTATATTTAATATTTTTGGCCAATGTAACATTACACACAGTTTGAACAGTAACACTGTGTTTGAATATAGGAACAGTAAACACTGTACTTTAATCAACTGATTATTTTCCATAACACTAAATGAGCCCACAGTTTAAGAATCCCTGACCTACACCACCGATCAAAGACGCAAAAATGTTTGTTCTACCTGAATAGAGGCATGGAACACTTCACTTAACACAAACGCCATAACATCAAAGTTCACCTTTGAGGGGGAAAATCACTTTTTGGGGGGGATTTTGACTATCATTCACAATCCTTAAGTAACAGAAGCACACATATGTTTTCCGTTTTTATGCATTCTAGCTCGTAAATGAATGGGAGCAATGTCCGCTTGTCCGCTTACAATGGAGCGTATGGAGTCGCTCTATTCTGATTATAAAGATCCAATCCAATCCAATCCACTTTATTTATATAGCACATTTAAACAACAAAAATGTTTCCAAAGTGCTGCACAACAATATTAAAAACAGTATTAAAAACAATATTAAAAACAATAATCAAATATTATCCTTAGCTCCACCAATGACTGAATAAAAACAAAAATGAAATAAATATAGAACCAATATAAAAACAATATAAAAATAAATATGAATGAAAACAATTTTAAAGGGAAAAACCAATTAAAACAGTAAATAGAAATCAAAATGTATATATATATTAAAAAAAACACAGAGCCTAAAAAACATCCAAACATCTTCTAGGTTGTATATACATGTTGTAAGTATATATGTAGTGTAGTAACAGGCACATTTATAAAAACATGTAATACTTACGTACTTTGCTCATTTTAAGCATGCAGTGGTGCATTAATTTCAAAAACACATAACATTTGTGTTTTCCTTCGACAACATCACTGCAGAATTCATGAGAGCCAACAAACATAATAAAACATCACTTACTGTACAATGTCTGCCGTCATTAGGATGCCGATTGTTGGGATGTTGTTATATTCCCGTTCAGATGAAGAATTACTCATAATCCTCGCAAAGAAAAAATGGGGTGAAACCAAGGGTCTTTTCAGGATGCTTTATTATTGTCCATTCTTTTCAGGGATTCTCAAACTGTGATACATGTACCACTAGTGGTACGTGAGCTCAATCGAGTGGTACACCAAAGAATCACTTAATTAATGTACAGTGTCTTATTTTTCTATGTTCAAACACAGTGTTACTGTTCAAAGGCAAAAATATTAAATATACTTGTTAAATAAAACCCCTGCCTTGTTTAATGAATACTTAGGCCTAATATCCTACTAATATCTTAAGGTTGGTCATTATGGGGGTACTTGGAGAGCCATATTTTTGCTGAGGTGGTACTTGGTAAAAAAAAAAGTTGGAGAACCACTGATCTAGAATAAACTTTCATGAGCTCCGAGGCGAGAAAGCAGCTCACCAGCTAAAGATGTCACTATAGCAGCACAAGCTAGTTAGCTCTCTGTGATCATGGAGCCGCTATAAATAGTTTGTCTGCGTTAGCGCTTATAATAACAATATCACTAATAATTGGTTATTATTCAATTCACAAAACGTAAATGGAGTATTGTTGCCACTTTTTAGATGGTTATTTAAAGGGCTTTATGGGTGGACTCAAGCTGTGTTTTGTCTATGCTAATTTGCAAGTCAGAATGATTGTCTTACATAATGATTGTGAACGATAGGCAAAATAAAATAAAATAAAAAGTGCAGTTCTGATTTAAGCATTGACAAGTACAACAAAATTACATTTTCACCACAAACCTTTTCAAGATTAGACAAACGTGCAGGAGATAGAACAGGAACGGTGATGGGTTGCCACTTAACGGCGCCCCGTAAAAGGTGGGAAAAAAGGTAGACACCGAGGAAGGATGAGTAAAAAAATGATCTCAGACTGGGCTCCTATGGGGCACAGACTGGGGTCGAGGAAAAAATGTGATTGCCGATAAGCACAGAAAATGTTTACACAAAAACCACAAGACTTGCAATAGTATCCGGCCAGAAGCTGCCAGCCATGATGTATTATGATTCATATTAATCCACTGATGATTTTTACACTCTTAAGCAAAGGGAACCTGACATTTTTATATTCATATTTCGTGAATAATTCAGGTAATAGGATTATTAAAATTCATATTCTGGCTATCCATCCATCCATTTTCTACGCTTGTCCCTTTAGGTGTCGTTTTATGTTGAATTTATTTTTTATGTAAAAAAATTTAAAATTAAAAAAATATTTAGGGGTATTTATCTACAAATGTTAATGCCATTTTTAAAAAAGCCAAACACCTAATTAAAGGCCTACTGAAACCCACTACTACCAACCACACAGTCTGATAGTTTATATATCAATGATGAAATCTTAACATTGCAACACATGCCAATACGGCCGGGTTAACTTATAAAGTGCAATTTTAAATTTCCCGCTAAACTTCCGGTTGAAAACGTCTATAGATGATGACGTATGCGCGTGACGTCAATAGATAAACGGAAGTATTGGTACCCCATTGAATCCAATACAAAAAATCTCTGTTTTCATTTCAAAATTCCACAGTGTTCTGGACATCTGCGTTGGTGAATCTTTTGCAATTTGTTTAATGAACAATGGAGACTGCAAAGAAGAAAGTTGTAGGTGGGATCCGTGTATTAGCGGCTGGCGGTAGCAACACAACAGGACTTACTTGGATAGCAGACGCGCTAGCCGACGCTAGCCGCCAACCGCACGGATGATCGGGTGAAGTCCTTCGTCGCGCCGTCGATCGCTGGAACGCAGGTGAGCACGGGTGTTGATGAGCAGATAAGGGCTGGCTGGCGTAGGTGGAACGCTAATGTTTTTATCATAGCTATGTGAGGTCCGGTTGCTAAGTTAGCTTCAATGGGGTCGTTTAGCAACAGAATTTTTAAGCTTTGCTAGGCTGAGAATTATTAACCGTGTAGTTACATGTACATGGTTTAATAGTATTGTTGATCTTCTGTCTATCCTTCCAGTCAGGGATTTATTTGTTTTGTTTCTATCTGCATTTGAGCCCGATGCTATCATGTTAGCTCAGTAGCTTCGCCGATGTATTGTCGTGGAGATAAAAGTCATTGTGAATGTCCATTTCGCGTTCTCGACTCTCATTTTCAAGAGGATATAGTATCCGAGGTGGTTTAAAATACAAATCCGTGATCCACAATAGAAAAAGGACAAATTGTGGAATCCAATGAACCCTTGTACCTAGTTACGGTCAGAGCGAAAAAAGATACGTCCTGCACTGCCTTTCTAGTCCTTCACTCTCACTTTCCTCATCCACAAATCTTTCATCTCGCTCAAATTAATGGGGTAATCGTCGCTTTCTCGGTCCGAATCTCTCTCGCTCCATTGAAAACAATGGTAGAATATGAGGAGTCCTTCCTCTGGTGACGTCACGCTACTTCCGGTACAGGCAAGACTTTTTTTATCAGCGGACCAAAAGTTGCGACCTTTATCGTCGTTGTTCTATACTAAATCCTTTCATCAAAAATATGGCAATATCGCGAAATGATCAAGTATGACACATAGAATGGATCTGCTATCCCCGTTTGAATTAAAAAAAATCATTTCAGTAGGCCTTTAAGGCATACTTGCCAACCCTCCCGTTTTTAGCGGGAGAATCCCAATATTCAGCGCCGATCCCGACAACCTCCCGACAGAGATTTTCTCCCGACAAACTTCCGGTATTCAGCCGGAGCTGGAGGCCACGCCCCCAAAAAAAAAGTCTGCCGCAGCTGCGATTGGACCTGACCAGCCTCCGGGTACAAGTACTGGAGTACCATTTGCTTGCCAGGGAAGATCTTCCCCAGGAAGCAAGGATTGACCGGTTTTGGGCCATGCTAGGGAGAGATGGAAGATTCCACACTCTCGTGCATTTGATGAAAGCACTTTTGTGCATGCCACACAGCAATGCATCATCAGAGAGGGTGTTCAGCATGGTTAGAAAAATAGTGACAGAGAATAGAAAGAGGATGGACAATTCAACCCTTAACAAAGCATTGTACTTTCAAGTACAACAATGAGTAGATGAGTGTTGTGTGTGTGTGTGTATATGTGTAAATAAATGAACACTAAAATTCAAGTATTTATTTTATTTATATATATAATAAAATAAATATATATATATATATATATATATATATATATATATATATATATATATATATATATATATATATATATATATATATATATATATATAGCTAGAATTCACTGAAAGTCAAGTATTTATATATATATATATATATATATATATATATATATATATATATATATATATATATATATATATATATATATAGCTAGAATTCACTGAAAGTAAAGTATTTATATATATATATATATATATATATATATATATATATATATATATATATATATATATATATATATATATATATATATATATATATATATATATATATATATATATATATATATATATATATATATGAAATACTTGAGTTGGTGAATTCTAGCTGTAAATATACCCCCCCCCCCCCCCCCCCCCCCCCCACAACACACACACACACTTCCCAATATTGGAGGTCTCAAGGTTGGCAAGTATGCTTTAAGGTTTTTATATTTGTTTTATATATGTTGCCATTAACTAAAAAGTGTGCGCTCGTGCAGGGTGGCGAAATTGGGATTAGGGTGGGATGGTGGGGGGCCCTTCAGGAATCTGGTGTATTGGGGGCCAGAAATGTGTGCTATGCTCCTGACTGTGTGGTGCAGTGTGTGATACAGTATAAAGTTATATACGCATCATGGGCATTAGTTGGTAAAAAAACAAAAAAACAAAAAAAAAAACACTAAATGCAACTACAAGACAAAAACAAGAGGAAAGATGAAGATTGAATTTTAAAAAAACAGTCATTATTTGGTCAAACAGTTGCTGCCTTTTAATTTAGTAAAACCATTTCCAACAGCTAAAACTTCTTGTATTATGTTGCCATCTAGTGGTGATGAAGTACAGTACGTGACTGTATTGTATTCAAACAGGGAAATGTGGTGTGTTCAATGGATTATAGTGACACATTACAACATGTTTACTTCCTGGATAGGTTGATTGGCAACACTAAATTGGCCCAAGTGTGTGAATGTGAGTGTGAATGTTGTCTGTCTAATATGTGTTGGCCCTGTGATGGGGCAGGTGGTAGGAAATGGATGGATGGGTGGATGGATGGATGGATAGATGGATACTTCCTGGAGTGGACGTCTGGTAATTAATAAGTCTCTCTTTCAAACTACTTCCACTCTGGCCTGCAAATATTCTTAAACTCCAAGATTGTCTACATATCTATACAGTGAAACGGTCACGTGACCTATAAACTATTGAAAAAGACATGTCAAATCACACAAAGTCTTACGAAAAATTAGGAAAAAAGGTGAGCATGATATTACAAGAAATCCCTAATTAACATCAAGTGGAATTCAGTTCCTATGTCACATGACCTTGGAGCTTTTGAAAAAAGTCAAGATTTTTCATACTATTTAATTTTTTTCAAATGTTATGAAAGTCGAAATAAGAAAACAGTTGTGTATTAATATGGCAATACTAAACAAGTGGAAATAAGTTCCAGGGTAGCATCAGTGTGTGAATGTGTGTGTGTGAATGGGTGAATGTGGAAATAGTGTCAAAGCGCTTTGAGTTCCTTAAAAAAAAGGTAGAAAAGCGCTACACAAGTACAACCTATTTACCATTTACCATTTAGCATGACCTGGAAACTATTGAAAAAAAAACAACCCTTGATTTTTGTACATCATAAATGTATATAACATCCAATAAATTAGAAAATAATTAGATTTTGCTAGAGTAGGACTATATATATATATATATATATATATATATATATATATATATATATATATTTTTTTTTTTTGTCCTGTCCAGCTTCTCAGGCAAATCATATAGTTGATGTAGATGCCCATATCGGCTGTACAAATATACTTTACAAAAGAGAAGTGTGGGATACTTCTCTTGCTGCCTTATTTGTATTTGACTTTATTAAATGTATTTATATTATCATTTGGTGCAGCCGGGCCGGAGCAGGAGGGGATAGAGAAAAAAAGGAAGACAGAGGGGGAAATTATGGGGACAAGAGGAGGATAAGACAGAGAGACAAAAACAACAACAGCAAACACAACAGTAACAACAACAATAGAGCAACATCAGCAAATACGATATGTACAAATATGATGGTAAAAGTGATAGCAAAGAAGCAGTTAGTGAAATAAATAATAATACAAAAATGACAATGAGCATTATTACAAACCAAATGGAGCAATGCAAATACCATTAGAAATAGTGCAATTGATAATGATTAATACCAATAATTTACCTCTATTATCAACAATACAGTTGTTAAAATGCAACAATACATATACGTAATGATAACTAGAGATACAAAAGAAAGCAGAAAAATGGAGGGGAAGAAAGAGAAGCCAGCTATATTAACCTTGTAGATTGTTATAGTAACAATAGGTTAAGCTTTGTCAGTGTGCCATGTGTCACCCAGTTTACCCTAGGGTAACAACGTTAATTTATGTTTGATGAAACGTGATTATATGCATGAGTGTATGTTTGTATATGTACTTGTATGTGTACAGTATGTATATATGTATTTTAGTACAGTGAATGTATATGTACAGTATCTGTATATGTATGTTTGTACAGTGAATGTATATGTTCATGTATGTGTATATGTATGTTTGTACAATGAATGTATATGTACAGTATGTGTATATGTATGTTTGTACAGTGAATGTATAAGTACAGTATGTGTATATGTATGTTTGTACAGTGAATGTGCGTGTGGATGTACAAACCTTGAGAATGTAGGTATGTACTGTATTTGTGTGTGTATGTGGGAGCATGTATGTATGTATGAATAACGGTGTGTATGTGTGTATATGTGTATTTGTATGTACAATATATTTGACTCCCTGTGTGTGTGGGAGCCATAGTACGGCCCAGGCCACCCAGAGAGCCCAACCCACAAACAGCAGGTGTGACGCCCAGGGAACAAGGGACTACCGGCCCCACGCAGCCAGGCCGGCCAGCGACAGGAACCCCAGAGCCCACCGTGCCGCCCAGAAGAGCCAGCAGCAGGCCACAGACAGACGCGCCCGGCAGAGGATAAGGCACGGGAGAAGCAGGGGACAGCCAGCCCTCAAACCAGCGAGAGACCACACCCCACACGAGTAGAAAGGCGGGACGCCCCCGCCCCACCAGCAACCGGGCCCGCCCCAGGCCACCCCACCCAAGTCGGCCGCCGCAGGACCGCCCAGCATGGGGCCACGGGAACCACCCACCCCACCCGCAAGGACCCTAACGATGGAGATGGAACAACCAGCAACCGCCCTGTCGAATCTCCCCCCGAGGGAGGGGAAAAATAAAAAATAAGAATAAGAATAATAAAATATATTTAAAAAAAAAATATATATATATATATATACAGTATATAAAAAGAGAATTAAAAGAAGATCATAGACACGCTGACACACAAGGTTACTACCCCAGCAGCTGGCCGACTTGCAGCACCTCGGAATACTTTGCAGCACCAAGCTACTACAATAGACGCGGGGACTAGACCCAGCACGCCCCAACCAAGACGGGCACCCGGAAGGGATGGACGGTGGGACCCAGGAGCTCTAGACACGCAGCCTGGATGCAGTAGCCTGAGGCCCAGAGCGTACCCCCAGAAATATATATATATATATATATATATATATATACATACATACATACATACATACAAAAATACATACATATATATATATATATATATATATATATATATATATATATATATATATATATATATATATATATATATATATATATATATATATATATACATATTCATACATACACACATATGCATATATACTGTACATATATACACATACATACATATACACACTTATAAACACACACATACCTTTACCCATACATGCACACGCATATACATACATACATACACATACATACCTATCTACATTCATCCATCCATCCATCCATCCATCCATCCATCCATCCATCCATCCATCCATCCACACACACACACACACACACACACACACACACACACACACACACACACACACACACACACACACACACACACACACACACACACACACACACACACACACACACACACACACACACACACACACACACTCATATATATACAACAACAAATCCATACACAGGCCGGCGGGACAGCGATCAAGCCCCGGCGCCCACTGAGAACCAGCCGATCCCCTCCCCCAAGCACCACAGGTCCGGCCACGCACCCCGTCACCCAGGGACAACCCCCGACAAGCCCATCCCAGACGACGGCATGACACCGGGCGTGAAGGGTGGCGTGGCAGGGCGCAAGGGCATCCCAGGCCCATACCCGACAAGCCAACCAACACGACAATAAAGGAATATGAAGCAGGCAAGTTTGTCAGCCCGACAACCAGCTGCTGCCACAAGTCACAACATCAGCCACCCCCCTGCACCGGACCCAGCAGCCACGGGCGCCCCCACCACAAACAAACAGAAGCAGAAACAACAGCTGCAATACCCCCAGACAGCCAGCACCACTCGATCAAATCAAAGCGATCTGAAAAACTGCGACCGGCAACCACACACCAACAGGATCACGGAGGCCAACCAGCGCCAGCCCGCCGGTCGGCCCAAACACCAACATGCAAACAAGAGACATTAACACCTCCCCAACCAAAAGACCCCACCCTCCCAACCCAAACCCGCATAAACACACCACCGCCCAAACAACCGAGACACAGCATCAAGTCACCAACACAGACCCCACAGCGGAAGGTCGGGCCACACGGGCACGGACCCCACCCAACAGGAAGCGAAATGCGCACGACGCCACACAAAAATAAATAATTAAATTTAAAAAATGATAAATACATAAATGAAATAATATAAATAAAATAATAATAATAATACATGAATAAAAGCCTCACGCCCTCAGCGAGGTCTCTGCCCGGGAATAGCAGGCCACCAGACCGCAGTCCCCGCAACCCGCGCCGGCCGAGGAGGCAATGAGGGGTGCGCCGTACTCCTGAACCCCAACCCCCCTATGCATGTGTACAAGGCCCCCAGAGTGTCTACTGTGTAGTTAAAAAGAGGAGGTCAGCCGTTACAGCCGACCTCCAGTCCCTATTGATGTGTGTACTGTAGCGTGAGTGAGATATGTATGCTTGTGGGAACTAATAATGCGCTTAAAATTGGGGGACATCAAGGTCATGGTGGGTCCCAGCCAAGCCGAGCCAACCAAATCCTAAGTGTCTAATATGCAGCTAAGATTGAGGGATGGACGAGCAGGGGACAAGACAGGAGGACTGGAGCCCTATAGGAGGCATCCTCACCCCCCCGCCATGCCTCCCCGCAGGACAAACCCCCAAAGTCGTATACCTGTATATGTGTGAGCGTGTGTGCTATAAGTAGGAGGAGTAGAGGGCCCGGACATACCCCTCCCCCCAGTGCATGCAGGAAACAACCAGGAACTACGGCCAGGAGGTCGTATATATATATATATATATATATATATATATATATATATATATATATATATATATATATATATATATATATATATATATATATATATATATATATATATATATCATACTTGCGATTTTCCGGGAGACTCCCGAAAACCTCCTGGGACAAATTTTCTCCCGAAAATCTCCCGAAATTCAGGCCGAGCTGGAGGCCACGCTCCCTCCAGCTCCATGCGGACCTGACCTGTTTTCACGTCCGCTTTCCCGCAATATAAACAGCGTGCCTGCCCAATGACGTTATAACTGTAGAATGATCGAGGGCGAGTTCTTGGTTTCTTATGTGGGTTTATTGTTAGGCAGTTTCATTAACGTCCTCCCAGCGCGGTAACAACACACAACAACAGCAGTCACGTTTTTGTCTACCGTAAAGCAGTTCGTCTGCCGTAAACAGCAATGTTGTGACACTCTTAAACAGGACAATACTGCCATCTACTGTACATGCATATGTGACAATAACATCTACGGCTTTTAGAGAGTGCGCAACTGCGCACACAACAAGGAGACGAAGCAGAAGAACGAGGAATATACAGCCATGGCGACGCCGACGACGAGTAAGATGAAGAAATACGCTTCCAAGCCGCAGCTGCGATTGGACCTGGATAGCCTCCGGGAAGAAGTAGTGGCCACACAGCAATGCATCATCAGAGAGGGTGTTCAGCATGGTTAGAAAAATAGTGAAAGAGAATAGAACAAGGATGGACAATTCAACCCTTAACTCAACAATGAGTAGATGAGCGTTATGTGTGTGTATATGTGTAAATAAATGAACACTGAAATTCAAGTATTTATTTTATATATATATACAGTATATATATATAGTATATATATATATATATATATATATATATATATATATATATATATATATATATATATATATATATATATATATATATATATATAAATATATGTATATATATATATATATATAGCTATAATTCACTGAAAATCAATTATTTCTTATATATATGTGTATATATATATATATATATATATATATATATATATATATATATATATATATATGTATATATATATATATATATATATTTATATATATATATATATATATATACATATATATATATATATATATATATATATATATATATATATATATATATATATATATATATATATATATATATATATATATATATATATATGAAATACTTGACTTGGTGAATTCTAGCTGTAAATTTACTCCTCCACTCTTAACCACGCCCCCCGCCCCACCCCCCCACCCCACCTCCCAAAATCGGAGGTCTCAAGGTTGGCAAGTACGATATATATATATATATATATATACATATATATATATATATAAACAAATAAGTGGCCTGGTCGCCAACAGTGCCCAGCGCCACCAAACCCCGCAACCCATCCCGCACGTCCAGGCCCCCCCGCTCACCACCCACCAGGGATCCCATCCGGCAAAAGGCCATAAGGGCCCAGCCCCGCACCCACAGCTGGCATGCCATGGCACCTCAGCAGACCCGGTGCTGCGATCAGCAATGCACAACGGGGCAGCGACACATATATACGTACCTACATACATACACACAGATTTCACCATATATATATATATATAGAAACGTACACACACACATACACGCGCACCCATATATACACACACATAATTTAACAGAATACAAAATTTATAAAATAGATAATTTAAAAAAAATAAAATAAAATAAATAAGGGCGGAGAAAAACACAGGAGGGGTACTTTAGCAGGACTAAATATTTGATCTACCTATAGAATCGTTGGTGTTTTGATTTAGAAATGATATTTTTACTACAGTCTCTTCAACACAATAGGCATTTATTGACGTTCCTCATGTATAACGACATTTATTGAGGTTCCCTATGCATAACCACATTTATTGACGATCCCTATGTATAATGACATTTATTGACGATCCCTATGTATAACGACATTTATTGACGTTCCCTATGTATAACGACATTTATTGACGATCCTTATTTATAACAACATTTATTGACGATCCCTATCTATAACGACATTTATTGACAATCCCTAGCATAACAACCAGTGTTTTTTTAAGAGGCACTTGAGAGTTCCCCACATCATGACAGAGCACAATGAGGCGGAAATTTTGCTGTAGCTACGGAGGTGAATATCCAATGTCCAAAGTGAAATTCACCACATACCACTGATAATGGTTATCTTCGTCAACTACTGTAGGGCAATTCAAATTTAGTACAACATGTGATTGTAGGCGTTAAGTAAATAAAACCAAACGTAAAGACATTTTATAAGTTTGACAATCATGGGATATGCTCATGTCAAAATTAGACGCCCCGCCCTCCACTGTTCGACCAATTAGAAAATCAGTGAGTGTGTCACATCCAGGTTGCCAGTTATGCACCACCACAGTCGTCTGGCTACTGCCACTGGTAAAGTTACTAAACATGTCAGACCTTAGTAAATCTAAAAAGCGTCATTATGATTCTCAACTTATTTATGACAAAGCCAGGAACAAAACGAGGATTTGTATCGGGGATGACTTTGAAAGATGGAGACGATTGATTTTTTTCATCTGACGCCAAACTTGCAAATTTCCTCTTTGATTGGTAAGTCAGGTATTTACGTTTTCTTATTACTTGTAGTAAATGCAAATGGTCATGTCGTATGTAAACTACCGTATATTACCAAATAGTAGCCCGGGCGTTTATTTCACAAAATGGGGTCAGACCCCGGGCGGCTATTAGGACATGGGCGGTTATTTGCACAAGGCTTTTATTTATTTTTGCACCAGCCTGCAGCAGGCCATTATTTGGTTACAATGGTTACTGTCCAGTATTTTTTTTTCGTACAAAAAACTTTAAATGTAAAAGCTATTGTAAACATACAAACAAAAAAACAACAGATCAACATGAGGTAGGCTATCAAAAGACAAGAGATCAACAAGGCCTCAACATGGCAGTAGTGCAACAATTGTAAAATAGAATACCAATACTAAAAATAAATACACTTTTTAAATAAAGCAGCCTACCGGGAAAAATAAAATTATGGTACCAAGTACTCAAGTATAAAACCCACCATCAAAACAGAACAATAATACTGTCACTTAAATAAAATAAAGGCTACAGTACTCCAAGTTTTAAATAAAGCAGCATACGTGATTCCACTGACACGAATTAGCATCAAGCTCGTCGCTCACTTTCTTCCTACCTCCACCAGATAAGCGAGCCCGTTTTCCATCGATTGCCGACTGAGATAGTAGTTCTCCCTTTTTCTGTTTCCATTCTCGTACACGTTTTGGGTCAACGCTAAACTGCCTGGCCGCTGTCAAACCAGAATTCTGCTCCGCATACTTCACAACCGCTAGCTTGAACTTTAAGTCAAACTTTCTGTTCTTCTTCCCCCTTAAAGTATTCCTGTCCATCAGTTGTGGTGTACCGGTATCCTGTTCATTCAACTCACTGCCACTGTTGCGTGCCATGTTGAAACTTTTCCTCGTGGGTTTGTTGTTGTCATTGAGTGTGTTGAGTGTGTGTTACGCTATATGCGGTGACCCATTGCAATATGTTGATTACCCAGAATCCCCATGTAACGTCTGCTGTTACCGTAATTACTGCACCTTTGCTTTTCCTTTTAGCTTATAAATTGGGTTTAATGAAATCAATATGATTTTATCTAAATTATGCAAATAACAGCCCATGGGCGGCTATTTGGACATGGGCGGTTATTAGGAAGAGGCGGTTAATTCACAAAATGGGGTCAGACCCCGGGCGGCTATTAGGACATGGGCGGTTATTTGCACAAGGGCGTTTGTTTGGTAATAATACGGTATATTGTCCAATACAGTCTATGATCTTGTCTAACAAAGCTAGTATGTCCGTGCAATGAATGCTTAGTTTGAAGGTGCTTAGCTCTTAGTGTAATGCTTAGCATGCGAGCCTGTTCAATGACACATCGACATATAGGCTAACGGAGGAAAGATATGCCCGTTAGCCTATATGTTGATGTGTCATCCAACTGACAGGGCAAAATATATTTTCGACAAATAAAACCTATGTAGGTATGGGTAGTGTCAGTGCCTATTTCGTTCTCAATATGCTGATACGCTGAGGAAATGGGTTCCAACATTAGCACGGCTAATTGCGGTTTTCTACTTTGTGTTAAATTGTGTATTGACATGGTAGTAGGCTATATGAGTTATGCGTAACATGGTTTTTGCGTAATGTGGGTTGGCTCATAGAATTGCACTCTGCACTGAAAGATGGTGATGTGTGTACATGAAAGGGAATGCAGTGCGTCAGGTTGGATGCAACATGGGGTTATGCTGAATGAAATGTGGCGGTAATTTTACTGTTGGCCTTGGCTTGCTATCAAAGTAGGCCTATGCGATATGAAATATATGATATATTATTATACGTAACTATTTCGATGGTGGTCCGTGCGGTCAAACTAGACATTTTAGCAGGGTAATGCCAACAATCTGTCCCGACTCCCGACTAAAATATTGCTGTGTAACTTTACAAATACATTTGGCTAATCGACATCAGTAAAATGTGGCATAATTATTTAGTAAACCATCTTGCAAGAAGCATAAATAAGAGAAACCTTCTGGCAATTGTGTTATCGCATTATATTGTTATAATATATTGAGTGTTATATTACCAACATAAAACAGTTAAAATAAAAATGCATCCCTGTTGAATGTTGAAGGCAATGCATTTAAATAAGACACCACCCTATCGTTTTGTTTGTTTTATTTTCCAGAATAAAAATAACTCCTTTCTCTCCTTTTTGACATGTATTTACAGTGGAAGATGAAACAAAGCACACAAGTTCATTTCATCTCCTCTTGGCTCCATTCCCTAACTGAGAACACACACACACGCACACACACACACACACACACACACGCACACACGTATACACACTCTCCATCACCGGCCTTCACTTAAAGAGCACCAGGGGGACTATTGCTGTGTTTTTGGTGGATGTAAGATGACTTTTGCATTCAGGAATTGTTTTGAAGACTTTGTCAGCAAACAATGTAAGCAGCTTGCGTATGATGTCTGCTTATGGATGAATGCTCGCTGAAGGAGAGGAGATATTTAACGGAGACAAGACATGATAGTTTTAGGGAAGCGGCTGTGAGGAGGGTCCCCAGTGAAAAAAGATTAGTTCAACATGGAAGAAGACATAAACATACATTTGCATTAGGGATGTGCAATATAATTGATCATTTTGTTTTCTGAGAATAAATTTGTGTATTTCACAAACAATTGTCTTTAAGTTTTTTTTTTTAAATTTTAAATAAATAAAAATATTTATTTAATTGAATTTGCCGGATTGTATTTTATCAATCAGTTCCACGCAATCTTGAAATTGAGGCAAATAGGGGTGCATTACTTGTCTACAACCAGCAGAGGCGCTACTGATTTTATCAACTGGTGTGCGTGCGGTCGGAAAACAAAAAAGTAGTACAACTACAAAAAATAAAGTTACAAGAATTAAGTATTAATTGCATCCTGTAAGGTTTCATGAAAGTGAAAAAAGAAAAACAATTTCACAAAACTGACAGAAATTCTTAATGATCCATCAATCTTAAAGCAGCTGGGTCAAAACAGTTGTTGGGGAAAAACAATCGATTATTTGATGCATCAAGATTGGAACGTGGATGATTCCAAATCGATGTACAAATGTCCAAATATAGATTACCGTATTTTTCGGACTATAAGTCACAGTTTTTTTCATAGTTTGGCCGGGGGTGCGACTTATACTCAGGAGCGACTTGTGTGTGAAATTTTTAACACATTACCGTAAAATATCAAATAATATTATTTAGCTCGTTCACGTAAGAGACTAGACGTACAAGATTTCATGGGATTTAGCGATTAAGAGTGACAGATTGTCTGGTAAATGTATAGCATGTTCTATATGTTATAGTTATTTGAATGACTCTTACCATAATATGTTACGTTAACATACCAGACACGTTCTCAGT
Source organism: Entelurus aequoreus (assembly GCF_033978785.1). Lineage (NCBI taxonomy): Eukaryota > Metazoa > Chordata > Actinopteri > Syngnathiformes > Syngnathidae > Entelurus > Entelurus aequoreus. The sequence goes on from NC_084733.1 coordinate 56,918,475, forward strand.
TGGTTATTTATGCGTCATATAACGTACACTTATTCAGCCTGTTGTTCACTATTCTTTATTTATTTTAAATTGCCTTTCAAATGTCTATTCTTGGTGTTGGGTTTTATCAAATACATTTCCTCAAAAAATAAATTATACTCCAGTGCGACTTATATGTTGGTTTCCTTCTTTATTATGCATTTTCGGCAGGTGCGAATTATACTCCGGTGCGACTTACACTCCGAAAAATACGGTATATATGTTTAAGTAATACATATGGTTCTAAAATGCAGATCTGGTGCGTACACACACAGGAAGGAAGAGGACAAGCTATGCTAGCTGGGGCGCTAAACTAGCTTGAATGTGAAGTAGTGATACAAAATAAAAAGAAATGCTTTGTACACTTCAACAGAAGGCTAATGGGTACCGCGTGACAGCAGAAAGTAAGCAGCCAAGAAGAGGAAATTGGTACATAGATTAATGAATCAGTAGAGATAATAATATCCACGCAGTGCGACAACACTATCAGCTATCTCTTTGAGATGTGAGTATACAGCGACTGGGGGTTAAGTGTCTGGCATTCCGTGATTTTAGAAGGAACGAGCATTAATGTAAGGATGCCTGCTTGCCAAGTAGGGGAAGTTATTTTATCACTTTGTAGGCTGCTACAGTTCCAACGTATCTAGCATTATAGATGTATCAATAGCTATCTCTATGTATGTATGTATATATATATACACAGTACAGGCCAAAAGTTTGGACACACCTTCTCATTTACAACACGACTGATGGTCCCAACCCCATTGATAAAGCAAGAAATTCCACTAATCAATACTCATAAGGCACACCTGTGAAGTTAAAACCATTTCAGGTGACTATCTCTTGAAGCTCATCGAGAGAATGCCAAGAGTGTGCAAAGCAGCAATCAGAGCAAAGGGTGGCTATTTTGAAGAAACTAGAATATAAAACATGTTTTCAGTTATTTCACTTTTTTTTTGTTAAGTACATAACTCCACATGTGTTCATTCATAGTTTGGATGCCTTCAGTGACAATCTACAATGTAAATAGTCATGAAAATAAAGAAAACACTTTGAATGAGAAGGTGTGTCCAAACTTTTGGCCTGTACTGTATATATATATATATATATATATATATATATATATATATATATATATATATATATTTAGAGAGAGAGAGAGAGAGAGAGAGAGAGAGAGAGAGAGAGAGAGAGAGATTACATATATACCTGTACTGATATATAATATATATACTAAATTACACAAAACTGCATACTGAGGAGCCTTTTATACATATTAAACATGATAAATTGATATATAATATGAAATATATTAATATACAATATAATAATTAAAGACATAAATAGATTTTTGGTCGAATCATAATGGAATTGTGGTGCCCAAAGATTCCCACTTCTACAAAAGTGCAGCACTTGGCTAACAGCAGAGACACTGTTGATTCTGTCAACTAGTTTGCGGTCTTAAGAAGTCCAACAAGACAACTTATCAACAAAGTAAATCAAGAAATTTAGTCATATATCCATCCCTAATTTAATACCTTCAACATCAAATGTTAAAAATGATATTATTTGGCTGCCTTATAACACACAAACACACAATGACAAACACGTCCAGAAAATAATTAAACTGGTAACTGAGGTGGTGGTAATGGTGGCGGTTCATCACAGCGTTGGTGTGTGTCTTCATTGTCGCTCCTTGCCAATACAATCTCAGCATTCTGCCGTGCACAAACAATCAACAAAAGATGCCTGAGCGTAGGACTGAGGTGCCACTCTGCTTCCAAACATCCACACTAGTCCTCACAGCTTGAAAAAGGCCCTAGAAATAATACAAGTAGAGCAAGAAGCAGAGGGATGCGTCCCAATCAGTAGTTGAGGTGTGCAAGAATGAGTGGTGGAGTCGAACACCAACTCTGTGGCGGGGGGGGGGGGGGGAGGGGCTATGGCTGTCAGAGCTGGTTTGCGGTGCAGAGCGGCAGGCTGGCACAGTGATGAGAGTAATGACGTCTTAGTGTCACATTGGATCACGCGCGCACGCACGCACACGCAGTCACAGAGCAGGAGTGAAAGAGAAAGCGGGAGGGGGTGAGGGGCCCCAAACCGGCCCGTTAGTGTTCCCATAGTTCTGCCGTGGACGCCATGAACCTGCTGCTCCAAGAGGTGAGCTCACATCATCACAAAAGCTTGGTTGAAGTCACATGGTCCGTGAGAGCGGCGGATGTTGATTTGTCCGCGTCTTGTCAGTTACATTTAGGACCAAAAGCAGGAGGGAGGGTGAAGCTCGTTAGTTTGGGAAGGTTAAATCTTCTTCATCACTGCTCTTCATCTCCTGTGCTCCTAAAACACACAACAAAACAAAACTTGAAATGTTTTAATAGCGATACTTTCTTGGATACACACAATTTGTTGTAGGAAGAACACAAAACTTCACGTGAACAAAGGAGGACAATTAGACCACACAGAAGAAACAAAAATGTTCATTTACAAAAACATTCTGAAAATCCGAAAAAGTACCAAGGTCACATTTTTTTGCAAGACAGGAGTTGCAATGTAAGAAACAATGTTGGGTGAATACAGTTGGATTTTCTTGAGAAAAAAGTAACAGGGCTACCGTACTACAAAAAAAGTAGCTGTTGTAAATAATGTAGACTTCTTTTTTTTTTTTTTTTTTTTTTCAGAAAAGTCCAAATGATACGTAAAGAAATTTGGATTAGAAAATGGGATGAACTTGATGATTAGGTCGTAATCATATTAGAAATGTTGGTATAGCATAGTGCTTGGAGAAAAATCGCAACATTACGAGAAAAAAGTCATAATTCTAAAAAATTTTTAAAAAAAAAAGTTGTAATACAAGAAAAAAGTTGCAATGAAATATGAGAAAATATATATACTGTTTGGAAATAAGGTGATACCTCGGCTTGCGAGTGCCCCAGCTCACATTTTTGTGTCCCAGCTATAATTGTTATGCTAGGTCGCAAGCAAAAATTTGGATTGCAACCTTCCCCACCGCTAGTTGGCATAGCGAATGTCACAGTGAACACCGCAAGAGCCGACCAAAACATCCGGCGTCTCACTGGTTAGCTAAGAGCTACAATGACATGCATGTAAAATGCATAAAAATACATGTATTTTTTACAAGAACAGTCGCAATTAAGTTTATGAAAAAAAGTTGAAACGTTGTAAAAAGTCATTTATTCAATAGAAAAACTACATTCTAATTCTACTAGAATATAGTGCTAATGTTATGACAGTTAAGTTATATGACTAGAAAAGTCACAATGTCATGAGAACAGCTGTTTTTTTTGATGAACAAAGTTGCTGGTTGAAAGCATAAAATTGTCAGTTTTAAGACAAAGGCACTGATTTGAGAATAAAGTTGTAATATCACAAAAAAGTTGCACTAGCTAGCTCTTGGGACGTCATCTCACTGGGGGGCTGAGCTGGTGCTGAGGTGCAGACGTTCCGGCTGGATCTAGTCAGTCTCACTTCGACACACAGCAAGGGCTCTGGAACCAGTCTTCTCGAGAGGGGCTAGACTCTGTTCCACTCTGGCATAGCCAGCAGTAAGAGGCGACCGACGGGCGTGGCAATACTGGTTGCCCTGCTGCTCAGAGCCTGCACGTTGGAGTTTAACCCGGTGGGCGAGAGGGTAGCTTCCCCCCGCCTCCGGGTGGAGTCCTTACAGGAAGTACTGGAGAGTGCTTCCTCGGGTGATTCCCTTGTTTTACTGGGGGACTTCTACTCTCACATTGGCAATGACAGTGAAACCTGGACGCGTAATTAGGAGGAACGGCTTCCCGGATCTAAACCAGAGTGGTGTTTTGTTATTGGACTTTTGTGCTCGTCACAGATTGTCCACTACAAACATCACGGTCAAACATAAGAGTGGCTGCAGGTTTAGGTATTTGCTTTTTGCAGATGATGTGGTCTTGCTGGCTTCATCTGGCCAGGATCTTCAGCTCTCACTGGATCGGTTCGCAGGTGAGTGTGAAGCGACTGGGATGGAAATCTGCACTTCCAGTCCGAGGTTCTTGCCCGGAAAAGGTTAGAGGGCCATCTCTGGGTTGGGGACAAGATCCAGCCCCAGGTGAAAGAGTTCAAGTAGTAGGTCTAGTTCACGAGTGAGGGAAGAGTGCATTGTGAGATCGACAGGTGGATCGGTTCGGCATCTGCAGTGATGCGGACCCTGCATTGGCAAGATCACGGGTACAAGCAGCCAAAATTTGTTTCCTCCGTCGGGTGGCCCTTAGAGATAGGGTGAGAAGCTCTGTGATTCGGGAGGAGCTCAGAGTAAGAGGGAAATCTGAGTTTCTCTGCTTAGGCTGCTGCCTCTGTGACTTGACCTCAAATAAGCGTAAGAAGATGGATGGATGGATAAAAGAAGCTGGTCTTCTGCGTCATTCATCTTAAAGAGCTGTTTAGAACACCTTTGTTATATTTGTACTTTTTAGAAGTTACTCGTTTTTTTAATCATGCAAACAACTTTTAGTTAGATCAGAATATTTAAAATATTTAATACATACTCTTTTGGTGGGAATTACATCTAATTTGTAAACCCATAAGGTGGTGCAATATTGGCATCTTTGACTAACAGTGATATCACTATTTTGAAGTTCTCTCATCTAAAACAACTTTGTGGCACAGTAAAACTATGCACATTTACTGTAAAAAAAATTATTATAAAATGTATATAAATACAACTAGAATGAAAAGGGACATGTGTTTAATAGTCCCAAAACACAATGAAACAAATCAATGAGCTGAAAATAGCAACTTGGGTAAAAATCATACATCAATCGGGGTTTATAAATCCCAAGTTTTTCTAAATAATTTAAGTTTTTCAAATGTACTACGTTAGCGGTGTTTATATTTTTACTGTTGCGTATGCATAGTGCAGTAATGAAGGTATCTATATTATTCACAATGTGATGGGTTGCCTGTTGAGCTTGTTTTTATTGCGCGGGTTGCTTGCTTCTCTTGGGAGATCTGGCAACACTGATGGTCGGCAACTTACATACATTTTCTACATTTTAAATGTTAAAAGCAATCCCCGTATGCTATCTGAACAAAAACATCTCAGCTTTGTGGCAAAATCTGTGTAATCATTACAACTGAATTCATTATTTTTTTTACAGGACGATAAAAATTAGCTTTACAATAAAAGAAGGCCACTGGGCCAAACTTTGAATCCCCCTGCTGTAAAGTATAGAAACATTTACTTACCTTCTATTTTAACAACCTCCTCAGGTCCATAAAGAAAAAATATAGAGGCCTTCATCTACAGAGTTTCATGGTAGTTCATTCATTGGTTCCTTCATGTTTAAGTACGAATATAATCCAGAGTTGGAGCTCAACAAGGTCATCGGTTCATTAATATCCAGTAAAGGGTCTGAAGCCACATTCAAACAGCTTCTATGCATCAAAAGGTTCATTTGTTCAAATGTATGCTTTCTCCAGTGTTTCTTTTTGTTCACTACATGAGTGCTCCTTCTGCTCCAAAGAGGGGAAAACTTAAATTTTTTGTAAGTCATTAGTTGACTTCAAAGTTAATAGATATATTTAGATATAAAAGTCCATAAATTAAAGTCCAGTCAATAAAATACCACTTGTTTTTTGTGTGTCCAGAAGCCATCACTTTGTGCTTTCTGCAAACACAAGTTGGGAGGAAATGAGGGCGAGCATAGAAGCAGCAGATGAATCCAGATTTTTTTTTTTTTTTTTTTTTTTTTTTTTTTTTTAAAAGTCTATCTGTGTCGGCTGGATAATCCATTGCTGTTAGCGGTAGGCTCTTCCATGTCGTCGTCCTCAAAGCCATGAAAGGTGGAGGCGTCGCTCTCAGAGGTGGTTGCGAACAGCTCCTCTGCGCCGCCCTGATTCCCGTCCTCCTTGCCCTCTGGGCCGTCAGCTGGCTCGCAGGACAAAGAGGAGTAGAGTTAGTCCAAGAAGAAGAAGCATCATCTGGTATTGCATTCCAATGGAGGTGGAACATTTTCCATGAGGGATTTAGTTGGGGAATTCTGGAACCATTCAAAGTTTTCATGTGACACTTAAAGTACCATCATATAATATTCCTCATGATTCCGAACAACTGAACACTACAGGGTTTGGAATCAACAGACATGCAAGTAAGTAACTGGATTTGTCTTAAATCTTGACAAATAAGCTGCAAAATGTTCTTTCAAACCAATTCCCTTGTTATAAACTAAAACATATTTAATTTGTTCCTGTTAATCCCTGCAAATTCCTTGATATTGCCATTGATTCATGTCATGGCATTGTATATTCGCTTGGAAAGTTCCCAACACTGTTCCCTGACAACGGAAGGACAAAACAATAAATTGATTGTTTGAAATTTGTTGAATTTTATGAAATGATTAGGGATGTACGATGTAACAATAAACGGTATAAATTGTAGCTGCGGTCCAACTCCTGACGGTTAGTATTACCGTTTTAAATTACAATGATCAAAAAACGAGATTAATAACTGCACTTTGACAAACTCACGGACTAGCTGGCGCCAGCTCGCAAGCTTAAATGCTAAAATGAAAACAAGGGACACTACTGTCTTTCTCCATTAGGAAACAACATACCCCAACCAATGTACAATATAACTATATAAACACATTACTGTCTGAGCAACTATGCCAGTCCTTCTCAAACAGTGGGGCGGGGCCTCGTGCGGTACCAGCATGTGACCATGGGGAACATGCTTTTTTTGCCGTACCAGAATATGATGAAGCGTATGTAGCACTTGGCTTCACTGTAATCACAGTGGGAGACAAGGAAAGACCAGTGTGGTGTTTCTTTTAATGGTAATAAGCTTACAATGTTATGCAGAGGTATAGTTATAACAATTTTATAGCCAAATATACTATTTATAGTCACGGTGGAGAGTGGGGGGAGATATTTTCTTCTTCCAGGGGGGGCGTAACAGAAACTAATTGAGAAGCACTAAACTAAGCTATTCAGTTGAGCACGTTGAACCTACAGGGTGTGCTGTCTTAAAGAGGGTGATCGTTCTTTCGACAATAGGAAAAGAGACCGAGGTGCTTTTAAGCACCGCCAAACAATGTAGAAAACAACGCTCGCCAAAAATAATTAATTCCGATAATAGATTTTATTTGTTACACACTTTTCATTTAAATACATCTTAAAATACTACAGTACAAACTAATATTTAAAACAAATGTTCAGCCATTAAAATAGATAAAATACTAAGAATAAAACACTATCAGTGAAGCATAAGAAACACAAAACTTGCAAAATAGTGTGTTTTCTATTTATTTTAGTTACTTAAAAAAATTACTTTAAAAAAATGTGTGCGTGTGTGTGTAATTACTTTTTGAGCACATTCAACTATGGTAATAATAATAACAGTGGTAAATTTGGTCACAATAACCGTGATATTACATTTTTATATCGTTACATCCTTAGAACTGATTAATCATGTCTGGAAGCAATAGAGGCAAAATGGAGTGCACTACCTGGCTACAACCTGCAGAGGCACTGTTAAAGCAGTCTCAACTATCTTGCAGTCTCAACAACAACAACAACAGTAATAGTTTTTATAGTTGTTTAAATGTACTAGGGGTGTATGCTCAGCTCACAAATGACACAAGATCTTGGTTTAAGAAAACGAAACAAGACGACATTTTAAGATTACTTTCACGTAAACTGCGGTAAAAAAATCTGACTGGACAAACAGACTTTTTATTGAACTGAGTCACAAAACAATGCAGGTGCATTTCGAAATGTTGTATGGCTTTGCATGCATGACCTAAGCTTGAGCTTTTGATTTCCACAATTTGAAACTTAAACTTTAAAGTTAAATTAAAATAAATTAAATAAGCTCCAAGTAACGAGTCAGCATATCCAAAGCGCTGTTCCATCACGTCTTGGCGTCCGTGATTGATTTGCATGATGGCATAAACACCACGGCAGGAAGGCAGCCATGCGCAGTGTTGCCAACTCCTCAGCAAGGAAAGTAGCTATTGGCTGTCCTAAAAGTCGCTAGATGACGCCATCGCCTCATTTGCATAATTTATTGCAATGGACGCTGTAGGAGAGATAAAAGATATAGAAAAATGGTAAGTATGATTAGAACTGCAAATTAACTTTCTTGAATTATTTTTTTGATTCTTAGTTGTTAAATTATTTTATTATGCAATGTTAAATGTTTAAGTATCACATTTGATCAATAGAATGGAGGGTTGTGATATTCACTGACAAACCAAATCTAATGGCTGGCTAATTAACATGAACGGTGGAATTAGGACGTTCCAGTGATTTATATTAGCTTGACATAACAGTAAATACATAATTACATTTAAATCTCTCTTTGTAAACCAAGGCAGAAAAAGTGGCTGCTTTGCACATGCACATTTTATTTGCAGTCTGGAAGTGTGTGCATCTCCTCTCTGCACTGACTGTTCACCTTTTGTCACAGGGAGACACACACACATACAAGGTGAGCAAGTGACTAAGGCTGTTATAAGTAGGCAAATCAAATTCAGCGATGTATGAGTGTGACTGTAAAGAAACATTTACATTTAAAATTCCAATCAAAACTTCCGGCTAGGAACTCGAAAATTGCTCGCGGATGACGGTGACTGGTGCGTGCTTTCACTTCAGTCTCTAAGACACAAAAAAGTGTCCAATATCACCGGAAAAAGTCGATAGATTTGTCGCTAGTAGCTGTTTACAAAAAAATGTTGCCAAGAGGTAAGAGAAAGTCGCCAGATTTAGCAACAAAGTTGCAAGTTGGCAACACAGGCCATGAGGGGAGTATTTTTAGTGTGTGCTGTGTTCCACAATGTGTATTGCCAGTCATGGCGGCGATCCTGTGGTTTGGTCAAAAGCCTATCGTTTTTTTCGGAAAATTTGCAACCTCAATTTGAACTCACCTTTGCATTGGCAGGTTGTGCAGGGGGACCCAGATTTCATGAGTTTCTTGTTAGAGTTGTGACATTTTTCACAGTAGCTGTTGGTAATCATGGTCCCGACTGGAGCCTTTGGGCCTATGAGGGACATTAAAACCACATTCAAAGAATAAGCATTCATCTTTGTACCAGTTTTATTTACAGTACTTGCACAACATGGTCTCATTGTACATTACAATGACCACAAATTCAACAGACTGCTGTTGGAGTTGGCAGGTCATTAGCAGGGTATGCCAATAATATTAGTCTAGTTGCAACACTAGAGGATAGGCAAATGGAACGTCTCGGTCACCAGGTAGTCGTCATCTCCTAATGGGACTTTGAAAGAAAAGCAACTGGCTAGTAAGCAACAGTTTTCTTACGTTTTTGCCGGTCAGTAGGCTGTAAAGAGGATGGTACAGAGCTCTTTTCCCCGGTCCTGTCCTCCTCCGCTAGGTGAGGATGAGTATAGTGGTAACTTAGTCCCGCACGGCTCTTGTAGCGCTTTGCATAGACTGCAAACACACAGAAAAAAGACATTTCATTCAAACAGATATTTCCTTACAGCATCTCTCCAAATGCAAAACGCCATTCCAATAGTAAAGTACCTGAAGTTGAAGACTTGTTGTTGGAGTTCCTTTGTTTGTATCGGTCTGGAAAACAAGACTGCATCAGTCAAAAGTGAAGTGAAGTGAAGTGAATTATATTTATATAGCGCTTTTCTCTAGTGACTCAAAGCGCTTTACATAGTGAAACCCAATATCTAAGTTACATTTAAACCAGTGTGGGTGGCACTGGGAGCAGGTGGATAAAGCGTCTTGCCCAAGGACACAACGGCAGTGACTAGGATGGCTGAAGCGGGGATCGTACCTGGAACCCTCTAGTTGCTGGCATGGCCGCTCTACCAACCGAGCTATACCGCCCGGTTGGTAGAGCCGGGCGGTTAAGTTAAGTGAGATGTGAAATCACCACATGCTGCATTTTTCACATGCAACTTAAACTAGAGTAGTGAACATCAATATCACACATTTTATAAGCAATATTACAAGAGTTGGTTAATTACAGCAATGTCTATAAAATGCCACTGGGTGACTCTGCAGAATACTTCCTGTTCTCTCATCATTCTGTATCTGCCAGTTGTTTTTAAAGGGTGAGAAGTTTTACTTTATCTTACTTTTAGTATATAGTGGTTACCTTATCTTTACACTTGTATGACTCTTGAGAATGTTAATATGTTACTTAAAACAGTGCCTTTCTGGTTATTAACAGTGTTCTGATCTCCGCAGTTTTAGCCTGAAATTGTTTAATAAAATTTATTCACAGATTTCACATAAATGTTTGTTTAACTTGAACGTCAACCAGCTACTATAAAACTACTACAAATAAATATAAAGAATTGATGACGTATGGACATGATCTAGGATTAACTAGGACAGTAGATTTAGCATTGTAATGATCAGGATGTGATTGTGCTCTCATGCATGTCTACTTACTGTCACAGACATATGGCTTGTCATCATCTAGATCTGCCTTCCTGCGACCTGAACCGCGACCCTGAGGAGAAATAAGATATCGCTAAAAACTATTTGCCAACCAGAGTGGAGAAGAAAGATTCAATTAAAGTCATCTACATGGTAACTGATGGTCAGGTGGTTACTTACTCTTCCCTTGCCCCGGTGTCGCTTTTTGGGAGTGTCCACCTCAAAGTCATCATCATCGTTGAAAGCATCTTCTGCTGCATCTGCTTCTAGAACCCTCTGCCATGGAAATAAAAATTGTAGATAGTTTGGACATATAAGAAGCATCTTTCTGTCGCACTTTAAGTTGTCATTTATCTACCTACTTGTACCTGATAATACAAACCTTTCTCCCTGTAAAACAGATGTGCATGTAGAGTACTGTGCAAATGTCATTAGATTTGTTGTTTCAACCATTATACAAAGACCATATATAACTGGAATGTCATTCAGTTGAGGAAAGACCTCCATCAAGACCAAACGGTTGATAAATTGTGGAGCGTCGTAGTTTAGCACCGGTATGTTTGTTAATTAGGAAGCTACTTTCTATTTCGTAGAGAATGATGAGAAGACAGACATTGCTTACTGCCCCATTTCCACTGCAAGGTTTATCTATTTTTCCTTTGGCAAAGAAGGGTATTAAAAGGAACTATTCAATACTGGAAAACATTTGTCATTGTAAAATTTGAGGATACATGAAATGATTAAAACATGCTAATATGAGTTTACCCTGCTGGAGGCTGCAATATTATACTCCAGTCTCCATTTTGCTGCTGCAGGTCTGTTTTGTTGCTGCCCTCGGGTACCCCTTGGACAAAATGTGTGTCATAGAGAAGGAAGCACAGAACACCTTTTCAAGGTCTGTTGTTGTTTGTTAGCATGTCTCCTTTCCACTGATACGTTCAATGGGTCATTGTGTTTGTGGTTCCCTTTAGTACTATTTTAAAAGGGAAAGTATATTCCTGCTAACTATGGATCCTTGTATTAACTTAAATATACACCGTCTGGGTTATCATACGTTCAAACGTTGCATATTACAAGATAGTCTGTTTGCCTGCGTATCATTCCGCAAAATCTAGTGCCAAAATAAAAAAAAATCATGTGTAGGTGAATCAGTCTTTACTTTTAGGGCTGTCAAAGTTAACGCGATAACAAGTTAATGCAAATTGTTTTGCTAGGCAGTCTTTATTTTGACAAGCAACTAATGTGCGCGTGTTGTGTGACCGTCAGCCCAAATTGTAGCGGGGAAAACAAAGCGGCGTTGCAGCCACAAGTGGTAAACACAGAGCAGCGCACATTATACGGCAGGATTAGCACCACAAGACTTGTCGGCTCTCCCGACAAGACCAAAACCGTCTGCATGCAATGTTGTTGAGCTGAGTCATCACCGGAGCAAACCGTGTGCTAAATACTGACAGCAGCTAGCTGCCCGTCGATGCAGAGAACTCCCCCTCCCATGACAGAGGCAGAACACGCTGGAATGCCCACAACAACTACAACCAACAAACTTTACACAGCTATTGCCAAATGGGTGTCAACAGCCCCAATTCTGCCACCGATCAATATTGTTAAGTAAAAGGAGCGGTCCTAAACAGTTGTATGGTCCGATTGTCATGCAGACACCTACCCAGGCAGTTTGTTTTTAAAGTGAAACTGTGTTATAAGTGGTATGCATGTTTGAGAGAGTATGTTTGTTTGTGTGAAAGACAGTGTGAGTGTGTCTGTCCTTTTTGCGTTGAGCTGTTTAAATAAACATTTGCATAAAGCAAACAAATTGTCCAGTCCCATGTCAAAAGCATTAAAATGTGAAAATGATCTGTCTAGAAGGTACACTATCATAAATGAAAAAGATCTATCAATCCATTAGTCGCGATTAATTAATAAGTTAACTATGGTCAACATGTGAATCAATATTTAAATTGTTTGGCAGACCTAGTTTAATTTATCGTACAACTAAAAAATACGCCACTATGAGGTTAAAGAAAGTTGCAAGTGACAGGTTTAAAAACAAGAAGGTGAGCAACTCTATTGAATTCAAGAAAGAACTAAGAAAATTATGAAGGTTGAGTCCGTGTGGCTGACCCATCCCCTTCTTTGTCAACAAGAATTTTCCATGAAGGAAAAATAAATGTAAAATTGTCTTTTACCTTTTTCATTTGTCATTTATATATATTGAACATTGTATTCTGCATGTATGGCTACATTTATTCTCTATAAAATGCTTTCAGTTAATATTTGAGTCTATTGAACGATTAATTGAATTTTCATAATTTTTTTATGGGAAAAAATTATTCGGTTTTTGTAAGATTAGTTTTTTTCAAGCACTAACAAAAATCAAGGTAACACTGTCTAAGTGTATAAGCGAAGTGTGATGCTGACAGTTCTATAATAATAGTGATGTTATTGATCAATGAACCAGCTGAGCCATCATAACCAGCACATTAGTATTCAAACTGGACAAACCTGGATCTCCAACAAACTCTCCTCATCATTCCTGGAGTTCCTCTTGTCTAAACCCTCGCCTCGTAGCAGAGCTTCCAGTGTTGTGCCCTGGGTGGGCAACGTGTCTTTGGACACAAGACCGCTGTCTGCACAAAAAAAAACGGCAAAGGGTGAAGAAAAATCTAACTGGGTTTGATACACAGTGGTTGCATGCACATAGCTTGACATTTGCAGTGTCAACTATGGGCAGGGTCTCCCACACATTCATTTATTTGTGGCGGCCCGCCACGAAAGAATTACGTCCGCCACAAATAAAAAATAAAAAATAAAATATATATATATATATATATATTTTTTTTTTGTCCTCTCCAGCTTCTCAGGCAAATCATATAGTTGATGTAGATGCCCATATCGGCTGTTCAGATTTACTTTACAAAAGAGAAGTGTAGGATACTTCTCTTGTTGCCTTATTTGTATTTGACTTTATTAAATGTATTTATATTAGAAACACAACGTGTATATAACAAAGGGTGCAAAGTCTGCAGGCAGTAGGAAACACATGGTTAAGTGCAGGGAGTAAAACTGATGGCAGTCTAAAGTTCAAGATTTTTGGAGCTCTTTGTTCAGTGGATCAGATGTTTGATGAAGCTCTGTGTCTATCTACCACCACTACTGTTTTCTGTTTATTTGTTACTGACTGTGGCAGGACAACTCTGCCTCTGTTTCACTTTATGTTGCTGGTAAATAATATGGTTGTAGTAATGATAATGATAATGGGTTATACTTGTATAGCGCTTTTCTACCTTCAAGGTACTCAAAGCGCTTTGACAGTATTTCCACATTTACCCATTCACACACACATTCACACACTGATGGCGGGAGCTGCCATGCAAGGCGCTAACCAGCAGCCATCAGAGGCAAAGGGTGAAGTGTCTTGCCCAAGGACACAACGGACGTGACTAGGAAGGTAGAAGGTGGGAATTGAACCCCAGTAACCAGCAACACTCCGATTGCTGGCACAGCCACTCTACCAACTTTGCCACGCCGTCCCTAGTAGTAGGCTAAACTTAAATTATTTAGTATGCACTAATTAAAGGGGCAGAGCTTTGAGACATTTTAGCTTTTATATTTTATAAGATATATTTTTTGTAAGAACCACAATTAATAAATATATTTCAGTGAATAACTTATTGTTCAAATCTGTATATAAATATGTACATAAAGGATTGTAATTATATTGTAAAATGGATGGATGGACGTTTAAAACAAAACTGTTATTATTAATTAGTAAGTATACATTTTTTTAGCCTTTTTAGAGAAAATCAAATCATTGTAGTAAATTATGCAAATTACTCGATGATGTCATGGTGACCACGCCCATAGCCACGCCCCCACCGCCACAGGTATCTTGGCAGTTTATGGGAAACACAGATGGGTGTTGTCATCAAGCACTGGCAAAAGACCAGCATCGTTGAACTATTTTAGTAAGAGTTTAATCCGCATGTGTCCGATGTTTATCTACTCTTTTACCCCGCACTTCAGGAAAAAAAAGAAAGCAAGCAGTCATTTTCTCCAGCATCTGTTCATTATTGTGCTTGCGTGTTACCCCTGCACTACAATGTCACTGCCACCGTTTTTGCAGTGGTGTGTGACTGAACAAAACACATTTTCATTCAAAGACGTAAAGGCATGGGTCAATGATGTTGCACTGTTTAGGTATTTTTGGTTTGGGGACCCTTGAGGAACGGCGTGAGCACTTTCTACAGATATCGCCTCCAACTAAACAGTGTGTAGGAGGCAGGCAGGTGGAGAATAAATAAAAGCCTCCACAAAGAGTTGGAACTTTGCACATTATTAAGTCTCTCCACCATGGTGGATGTGCCGGAAGAGGACACACTTCAGCTCCAGCTTTCTACTTATCAAGCCCTCCTCTTTCCCACAAGCGAGGCGGCTGCAACATAGGTGAGAGACAGACACATAACTCTTCTCCAGCATGGCGACAGCCCCTCACCATTGTGTCTGACTTTCAACTCTCCGCGACGAGACGGTCCCACCTCCCCTCCCCTTCCTCACTCCCTCGCTGCTCACCCATGGGAGCTGGTGCACTAAAAATAGAGCCGACAGCAGCCTGCAGCACGGAGCTGATTGTGCATGCAGACCAAGTCACTAGCACACCATCGCTGAGACAGTCAGCTAGCTAGCAAGCTACAGCAGAACTTTGCAGGCTTTCTTGTGCTAAGCACCTCTGGCCAACTACAGGACGTGCTGAGCATACACGATGACAAGTAAAATCAACATGTGTGCGTGTCAACTCTGCTGGGCTCTCCCTGACAGGGCAAACTGTTGTCCGCGCAAGGAGGGGGAGAGCATGGGGGAGGTGATGAGGTCTCAGTGGAAAACAAAAGGCGACAATGAGATGTGTTTGGGAAACAAAGGCCTGGTTCAGATGCTATCTCTGGAGCTTTTTCCAACTTTAAAAATGTGTTTTTCCAACTTACATTGAAGAAATCAGATCTGGTATTCATTGATATTTATACTGTAAACACACATTGCAATGTCATATCTGATTTCACATTCGATTTGTACATTCATACAGTAAGACTAGTGTGATGATCCTACTGGGGCAGCAATTTAAAGGAGCCCTATTATGCAAAACCAACTTGTTTTACCTGATCCTACCTGCTTATGTGTAATTGGGATCCGCATAAGTTCCAAAACCTTTAAATCAAACCGTGGTGGCATTGCAGAGATATTTAAAAAGACAATCTTGCCTTTCGTCCTTCCTCCAAACGGTCTTTTTGAAAGTTTGTTCAAGTGTGACGTTTTGAATCAATATGACCTTTGGCAGATTATCCATACATGGTGGACATTTACCCAAATATCCTTTCGTGAGTCAGTCAACTTAAATTTATGTAAAACCGCTTGTGCTACATTATGTCGACGATGAAACCCAATGAAGGAAAATACTCTGTTTGCTTTAACCAGAGCAGGTAACTCCACAAACTTTCAGCCTCATCTGAAGCCTCACTTTTGACAAGAACAAGAATGTTTGATCATATTACGCCTAGAATGGCTCACCTGCACTGGCTTCCTGTGCACTTAAGATGTGACTTTAAGGTTTTACTACTTACGCATAAAATACAACACGGTCTAGCTCCATCCTATCTTGCTGATTGTATTGTACCATATGTCCCGGCAAGAAATCTGCGTTCAAAGAACTCCGGCTTATTAGTGATTCCCAGAGCCCAAAAAAAGTCTGCTACCTCAGTAGAAGCATTCAAGTCCCATCTTAAAACTCATTTGTATACTCTAGCCCAGGGGTAGGGAACTTATAGCTCTAGAGCCAGATGTGGCTCTTTTGATGACTCCATCTGGCTCTCAGATAAATCTTAGCTGACAATGCTGAACACGATAAGTAATGAATAATTCCGCTGGGGCCGGGGGGCGGGGTTAAGGGGGGGAGGAGTATATATATACACATTTATATATAATGTATATATATATATATATATGTGTGTGTGTATTTTATTATATATATATATACATATAAATAAAATAAATACTTGAATTTCAGTGTTCATTTATTTACACACATACACACATAACACTCCTCTCTACTCATTGTTGTACAAACCCCGTTTCCATAGGAGTTGGGAAATTGTGTTAGATGTAAATATAAACGGAATACAATGATTTGCAAATAATTTTCAACCCATATTCAGTTGAATATGCTACAAAGACAACATATTTGATGTTCAAACTGATAAACATTTTTTTTTTTGCAAATAATCATTAACTTTAGAATTAGATGCCAGCAACACGTGACAAAGAAGTTGGGAAAGGTGGCAATAAATACTGATAAAGTTGAGGAATGCTCATCAAACACTTATTTGGAACATCCCACAGGTGAACAGGCAAATTGGGAACAGGTGGGTGCCATGATTGGGTTTGAAAGTAGATTCCATGAAATGCTCAGTCATTCACAAACAAGGATTGGGCGAGGGTCACCAATTTAGTCAACAAATGCGTGAGCAAATTGTTGAACAGTTTAAGAAAAACCTTTGTCAACCAGCTATTGCAAGGAATTTAGGGATTTCACCATCTACGGTCCGTAATATCATCAAAGGGTTCAGAGAATTTGGAGAAATCACTGCACGTAAGCAGCTAAGCCCGTGAACTTCGATCCCTCAGGCTGTACTGCATCAACAAGCGACATCAGAGTGTAAAGGATATCACCACATGGGCTCAGGAACACTTCAGAAACCCACCGTCAGTAACTACAGTTGGTCGCTACATCTGTAAGTGCAAGTTAAAACTCTCCTATGCAAGGCGAAAACCGTTTATCAACAACACCCAGAAACGCCGTCGGCTTCGCTGGGCCTGAGCTCAACTAAGATGGACTGATACAAAGTGGAAAAGTGTTCTGTGGTCTGACGAGTCCACATTTCAAATTGTTTTTGGAAACTGTGGACGTCGTGTCCTTCGGACCAAAGAGGAAAAGAAGCATCCGGATTGTTATAGGCGCAAAATTGAAAAGCCAGCATCTGTGATGGTATGGGGGTGTATTAGTGCCCAAGACATGGGTAACTTACACATCTGTGAAGGCGCCATTAATGCTGAAAGGTACATACAGGTTTTGGAGCAACATATGTTGCCATCCAAGCAACGTTACCTGCTCATTTCAGCAAGACAATGCCAAGCCACGTGTTACATCAACGTGGCTTCATAGTAAAAGAGTGCGGGTACTAAACTGGCCTGCCTGTAGTCCAGACCTGTCTCCCATTGAAAATGTGTGGCGCATTATGAAGCCTACAATACCACAACGGAGACCCCCGGACTGTTGAACAACTTAAGCTGTACATCAAGCAAGAATGGGAAAGAATTCCACCTGAGAAGCTTAAAAAATGTCTCCTCAGTTCCCAAACGTTTACTGAGTGTTGTTAAAAGGAAAGGCCATGTAACACAGTGGTGAACATGCCCTTTCCCAACTACTTTGGCACGTGTTGCAGCCATGAAATTCTAAGTTAATTATTATTTGCAAAAAAAAAAAAGTTTATGAGTTTGAACATCAAATATCTTGTCTTTGTAGTGCATTCAATTGAATATGGGTTGAAAAGGATTTGCAAATTATTGTATTCCATTTAGCCTCTGCTGCCCCGAATTGGTCCGTCTGGAGCCTCCACTTTCACTGCCATCCACTTGGCAGCGCACCCGACCCCACTGGTTCCGACCGCGGGTGGTGGGCCCACGTGGCAGAGAAGATGGTGTGTCCACGTAGCTTCTTCGGGCTGTGCCCGGCCGGGCTCCTTGGCTAGCCCGGCCACCAGGCGCTCGCTGACGAGCCCTACCTCCGGGCCTAGCTCCGGAGGAGGGCCCCGGGCTTCCTCCGAGCCGGGTAACGCATCCTCTTGTAGTTTGGTTCATGGGGGGTATCGTAACCCTGATGGGAGGGGCATTCGGGTGCTACACCTTGTCCAAGGGTGACCCGGAACTATGTAAGGCAGGGGCGTTCAACTCCCTGAGGCTTAATACAAGCCCACACCTATGGTCATGAAGTGTGGGTAATGACTGAAAAAATAAGATCGCGGATACAAGCGGCCGAAATGAGTTTCCTCAGAAGGGTGGCTGGCATCTCCCTTAGAGATAGGGTGAGAAGTTCAGTCACCCGAGAGAGACTCGGAGTAGAGCCGCTGCTCCTTCGCTTGGAAAGGAGCCAGCTTAGGTGGTTCAGGCATCTTGAGCGTCTCCCTAGGGAGGTCCTCGTTGCACGTCCCACTGGGAGGAGACCCCGCGGCAGGCCAAGGACCAGATGGGGGGATTACATCTCCTCTCTGGCCTGGGAACGCTTCGGGATTCCCCAGGAGGAAGTCGCTAATGTTGCTCTGGAGAGGGAAGTCTGGGGGTCTCTGCTGGAGCTGTTGTCCCCGCGACCCGATTCCGGATAAGCGGTTGAAGATGGATGGATGGATGTATTCCGTTTATATTTACATCTAACACAATTTCCCAACTCATATGGAAACGGGTTTGTATTTGAAAGTGCAATGCTTTGCAGCCAGTAGCACAGCCTTTGAAGGAGCGTAGGTATGGGCAGTGTAATATTTTGGGTTGGAGTCAATAACCAGGCAAGGTGATGAAGTTCCGTCTCTTTACTTCATAATTCAGAACCGACTCCCACACTTGCCCATGACAAATTTGTGCTTTGTTTTAAAGATGTGATATTTGGATTTACACTATATGAAAAAAAATTTAAAATTAATTTTACCTTAGCAACCTAATTATACTATTGGCTAAGTTTTATATTCATCCCCCCCACATCTGCGGTCCCTTCCAAGGTTTCTCATTGTCATCCCATTGGGTTGAGTTTTTTCTTCCCCTGATGTGGGATCTGAGCCGAGGATGTCATTGTGGCTTGTGCAGCCCTTTGAGACACTCGTGATTTAGGGCTATATAAGTAAACATTGATTGATTGATTGATTGAAGTGGAAAGAGCCTTACTTTTAACTTTGATTTGTGGCAATGTACCTTCAACTGTAAAAAAAATTGCTTTAATGTGTGCAAAGATTAGTCCTGCTTCAAACACAGACCTTCAAAAAAACGACTTTTAATGGTGGGCTCTGTGACTACAATTTATAGCAATGGAGAAAACAATGCAACGGTAGGTAATAACAGTAGTATGAATGATACATTAGCAATTTTAGCTCGAGGGGTTGTGTAGCTCGCTTAGCTTTCTAATGAAAGACAGCGTCACTGTCCTGCGGCAAAATGAAGAATGATTTTCCTAAAAACTACAGTACTTTTAATGGGATCAGTGCCTACTGAGTTTGGCAATGGACCAGTTAGTAATATAATCTGTTATTATGTTTGTGATGTCGCTCGTAGGTAGTTTACAGTATAGCAGGCTTGAACCTCTATTGTTTAAAAGTGTTTAAAGCAGCAGCAGTGAAAGTATTGACACAATATAGAATAGAAAAGCATTTTACTGTCAACATACACATGGATTTGTCCAGGATTTAGCATGGGAGAAACAGACTTGGTAGAAGTTTAACCTTAGTATATAGTTACAGACATTCAGCCTGGCTGGCTTCTGCTTTCTTTCTCTCATCCCTCGCAAAGCCTCCTTATTGCAACGACAATAAAACACAGTGATAGCGTTGATCTGGCTATATCTGGGATGTCATCAATGTCCAAAGTGTACAATATAAGTAAGAAAGCTAAAAAACTGCAAAACATTTCTGCCGGGTGGGGGTGAATGCTGACTTAGGGGGGCGTGGTGAGGAGGGGTTAATTTGCATCCAACAACTCCACCTCTCAAAACGGCTTGTTTTCAAAAGGGAACAAAAATATGGATTCCAATTACGTCTGTAAAACAAAATCTATGCTTTTTTTTTTTTTTTTTTTTAACCAAAGAACCATCAACATTATGTACACCAAAATTAAGTGTTTAAAAAAAAAATTCATCATAAGAGTCCTTTTTGGTAAAGCATTATATGGGCAATAATTTAAATAAAATATATATTTATTCTAAAAGTAGCTGGGGAGAGGGAAGTCGAGGCTTCTCTGCTGAACCTGCTGCCCCCTTGACCTGACTTTAGATATGCGGAAGATGGATGAATAGATGGATGGATGGATACATTTATTCTAACTAAACAAAAAAGTAGCTGGGTAAATTGGTACACCCCTCAAAATTTGTTTGGAGGAAAATGTCTTTACAAAAGTTAAAAAAAAAACATTTAACCCCTTTTTTCCATTAAAATGTTCTGTCTGCAGCCATTTGTTATTAGCCTGTGGGCATTTACAAAATTAAACTAATTTGTGGCAGGTTGACAAGAATAAAAAAAAAATATGGGAAACACTGGCTCATTTTTTGAAAGACAGCAGGCGCTGTGGCGCTGACTGCTCAGTGCGCACGCCCCAATAATTGCTCGCCGAGGAACACGTGTTATACAGTGTTATTTACGAGCAATATTGAAAAAAAAGCTGGTATCGATGTAATTTCTGCGTGTGGGTATCAAAGTATGAATACTTTAACAATCCTAGTTCTGATACCAAATCAAACTGATACACCAGTTGTATGCATTACTAATATCAGGGAGGTAACGTGCGTAGAAATTATATGTTAGTGGACAGGGCCGCTCCCGGCTAAACGGGGGCCCTAAGCAGATAGTTAAAAAAATATTTTTCACATTTACACTTTTTAACAAAGGGTTTCAGGTATCAGTAAATTTAATTTAATGCTTTTTAATGCCATTTTTAATGTCACTTAAAAAAAATGTAATGCCCATGTCTGACACCATATAGTTATTATATAAAGCTTACAAGCTTACATTTGTGTGTAAACACACAATTGTAAGCATTTGACAAGAATTATCTTGAACATTTTCTTTATTTTTCTGTAGTAGCATCTGGTGTTCTTACTTTGTGCAGAGCCATAGACAACAGCCAATTAAAATGTTCTGCCTGTCAATCATCACACTTTACCTTAAATTAAACTTATTAAAGGGGAATTGCACTTAAGCCCTCTAAATAAAAATCTAATTTTGAATTAGTTGATCAATATAATATACCCAGTAGTAATTTTTTAAATTGTATCTCTCTAAAACATGCTGTAAAAATGCAAATCCTCTGAAAGTATGCCTTATAATAGCCACAAACTGGAGGATATGTTTTTGAATCAAGATACAATTAAAAAATATAGTTACAAGGTTTTATGGAATAATGAATGAACATTATACTCGGAATTCAAATAATGAATGTGTTCGGAAATTGATGACAGATTTAAACATTTAAAAAAAATACATGTCATGGAATTATATTTGGAATCATGCTAATACGATGCATTAAAAATAAAATGAGTCAATTTAACATATTGAATAGCTTGTATTTTACACCCTCTCTCTCTGATGGATACATCAGATAGCAAGTTATGTATAAAGTTTCAGGCAGCTAAAGGAACTTATTCATTTACTGTTTGAATGTCAGAAAATAAGAGTTGTGGTCTGTTGTGAGAATTGACTTGTTTGTCCATCCTAGGCCACCTTAGGTCACATGAGGTGCCTGCGTCACGAGAGTTGCTAATGTTAGCCAAGTTAGCTTACGTGTGTTGGAGTGGGGACGACTGAAATAAATGTGTATGAAACAAGATCATTTTCCTCATTAACATGAAATGTTGTCAGAGTTAAGGACTACACGCCTACAAGTTTGGGCCCCAATAGCCGTTTGATTTTGCCATTCAACGGAGTGGCCGCTTTGGAAGCAACACTTTTCTCGCTTTTAGGCATTACAAGACCTCTTGTATCCAGTTTTAAAGCCACGAAGAAAAGAAACACACAGACAGACATATCAACTTATCGATGACCGCAACATTCTTACTTAAGTTCATTAAGTTCAAAGTCATCGTTTGATGGATTGACGTTTTGACTATCGGCCAAGTCCTACAATTGAATTACATTCTTTTGATTACATTTAAGGCCTTAATTTTCATAAAATCCATTTAATGACTTTTATTGCTTTTTCATGCCCTGTGGTAACTCTGTTATATACTGTAAACCAGGGGTCACCAACCTTTTTGAAACCAAGGGCTACTTCTTGGGTACTGATTAATGCGAAGGGCTACCAGTTAGATACACACTTAAATAAATTGCCAGAAGTAGCCAATTTGCTCAATTTACCTTTAACTCTGTTATTATTAATAATTAATGATATTTATGTTTGTGGAAACACTGATCATCTTAATGATTCCTCACAATAAATATATATAGAAACAGATAAATATCAATATGCAACACTTTATTTTTATATTTTCTCTAAGTGCACATTTTTCAAATTGAACATTTTCAAATGATCACTTCTAAGACAGTCTTGTGAAATCACAATATCCCATTTTAACTAGCTAGCCACTAACATTTTTTAACAAATCATGAATTACTTTGCACCATGTTTGTACAAATAATAACTCATGTAAAATACAATAGTAAACTGTCAAATTTTTAAATCATGTCACACTTTGAACTGGACACCAAATCTGTTATCTGTTTCTTTGTCAGTTAGTGGGAAGCCTGGCATTGCATGCTGTTAACTAGTGTGTTGTACTCTGGTGTGTAACTTGACACTGCAACTCTGAGTGAGTCTTGCAGATGTGCATCAGTGAGGCGTGTTCTGTGTTTGTTCTTGATGAAGTTCATGTCAGAAAAGGCTGATTCACAAAGATACGATTTTTCCTCATTGTTTGCGGAACCTTCTTAATCTTTTGGACATATTTTCACAGCAATCTGGCCTTAAGCTTAATTATGATAAATGTAAAATGTTAAGGATCGGAAATCTAAAGGGAACGTCCTTTCGAATGGAATGCAAAGTGCCTGTTTTGTGGACAGATGGACCAGTTAACATACTTGCTGTTGTCCCAGAAAATCTGGAAGATCTAGGCTTAGTAAATTATGATAATCGACTAAGAAAGCTGGACAAAATTATGCAATTATGGAAAGGGAAATCCCTAACCTTGTATGGTAAAATGTCTATTGCCAACTCGTTAATTATTCCTCAATTTATTTATTTGTTTTTGTCATTACCAGCTCCATCACAAAACTTTTTTAAGATTTATGAGCGGAGGGTCTTCGATTTTGTCTGGAACGGCAAACCAGAAAAGATTAAAAGAAAGGTTTTGTACAAAGAGTATGAATATGGGGGCCTGAAACTTCTCAACCTTGAAGCTATGTGTCTGTCTTTAAAAGCATCAATTGTTCCAAAGATGTATTTAAACATTGAGTGGTACACAAATGTCCTGTTGGACAAAAAACATGTACTGTATCAAAAGAAATTGTATCCTTTTTTACAAGTGATCCCCTCCCAGAGAGTCTGCTGGGAAACATGGCGGGGTTCATAAAGGAAACAATCCACTCATAGTGGTGTTTTCAATTTTATGTGCCAGAAAAAAGAGGCGATATTTTGCAGCAGTTAATATGGATGAACTCTAATATTGTAATAGATGGAAAGCCTTTCTTTTGGAAAAATATGTTTGAAAGAGGAATCATTTTTGTCAATGATATTATCAATGAGAATGGTAAAATTATGAAGTATGATGAATTTAGAGCTATGTATGGTGATGCTTGCTCAAGCTTTTCATTTTATCAACTAACTGGAGTAATTGGGAAAAGATGGAAACAAATAATTAATTATGGAACTACTAAATTATTAGTTTGTAAACCTCTAATAAGAAATTCTAGTTGGCAAAAAGGAACTAAAATAAATAGAAAAATATATAATTTTTATTTAATAAAGAAATCTTTGAAGGCTGCCTCATACAACACAAATGGAAAATGGGAGGACTTTTTTGACTGCCCGTTGCCATGGGATGCCATTTTCAAACTAATCTATAAAACCCCTATCGATGTGCAAAATCGTTATTTTCAAATTAAAATTATTTATAACTTCTTACCCACAGGGAAAATGTTAAAATTATGGAATATGACAGAGTCAGATGATTGCCAATTTTGTTGTCAGGAGCCTGAATCCACCCTGCATTTGTTTTGGTATTGTCATATTGTGTCTTTGTTTTGGGTGGAAGTTGAAAAAATGTGTTTAAGGATTGGTTTGTTTATGAAGCTTAATGTGGTTTCTGTTATTTTAGGAGAGTTCATTGCCAATCATGATTTAGTCAATTTAATTATAGTACTCGGTAAAATGTTTATTTTTAAGGCCAAAAACAGATATTCACTTAGTATTACTTTCTTTAAAACATTTATTCAGTATTTTCTAACTTTAGAAAGTTACATGGTTGAAAACGATAATTATGCCAAAAAACATTTAAAAAAAGATGAGAAGTCCTCAAAGGCTTATTTTCAAAGTATAATTATGTTTATAGATTATATGATATCTGTTGTTGTGTTCCCTAATTTGAGTGACCTGGACATAATCTGGACTGTACATAAATGCTTATTTTGAAAATGTAATTTTGTTTATAAATTATATGCAATCTGTTGTGTTCCCTAATTTTTTTCTATGTACATGAATGAAGGTGTGTGTTGCTGAGTCCGACTTGGACATTATCTGGACTGGGCCTGGTTTAAAAAACCCTTTAAACAAATCTAATTTCATTGACAACCTGGTCTGTTGAAGATAAGACCCTTTTTTAAATAATAAAATAAAATAAGATAAATAAATAAAAAACATTTTCTTGGATAAAAAAGAAAGTAAAACAATATAAAAATAATTACATAAAAAATAGTAATTAATGAAAATGTTAGTGGACCAGCAGCCTATACAATCATGTGTGCTTCAGGGACTGTGTCCCTTGCATATGTGTTGTCTATGTTGTGGGAACCAGAATATTGGTAGCAGAAAGAAATAACCCCTTTTGTGTGAGTGGGTGTGGATGAGTGTGCATGGGGGAGGTTGTTTGGGTTGATGCACTGATTGAAAGTGTATCTTGTGTTTTTTCTATGTAGATTTAATTAAAAAAAAAAAATATATATATATATATTTTTAAAAACATTTTTTTTTTTAATTTTTTTTTTTAGAACAGGCCCGCGGGCGACTCATCTGGTCCTTACGGGCGACCTGGTGCCCGCGGGCACCGCATTGGTGACCCCTGCTAAACAATGTTTCTACCTTTTTTTTTTTTAATCAAACTTGAACATAATTTGATGCATCTTTTGCACTAAAACGGATTCATGGTAGAGAAATTGTTCAATGTAACAAATCATGCAAAATAATAACATTGACCATCATTGCTATGCCGATGACACCCAAATCTATGTAGCGCTATCACCAAATGACTATCGCCCCATAGATCTTCTGTGCCAGTGCATTGAGCAAGTCAAACACTGGATGTGCCAAAATTTCCTACAACTAAATGAAGATAAAACTGAGATAATTGTTTTTGGTGCTAAAAAAGAAAGGTTTAAAGTCATCCAACACCTTCAATCACTGTCCCTGAAAACCTCAAATAAAGCCAGAAATCTTGGGGTTATTTTAGATTCTGATTTACATTTCGACAGTCACATCAAATCAGTAACAAAATCGGCCTACTATCACCTCAAAAATGTAAAAAGACTTAGAGGGCTCATGTCAGCTCAAGACTTAGAAAAACTTGTACATGCCTTTATTACCAGTAGGCTAGACTATTGTAATGGTCTCCTTGCAGGTCTTCCCAAAAAAACTGTCAGGCAGCTACAGCTTGTTCAGAACGCTGCTGCTAGAGTTCTAACAAAGACCAAAAAATGTGAGCACATTACACCAATTCTTAAATCCTTACATTGGCTCCCTGTACATCAGAGAATAGATTTCAAAATCCTCCTGCTCACATATAAATCACTACATGGTCTAGGGCCCAAGTATATCACTGATATGCTCCCACTATATACGCCCTCTAGATCACTAAGATCTTCTGAGACCAATCTGTTAGCGGTTCCAAGAGTAAACTCAAATCAAGGGAGATCATCATTCAGTCACTATGCAACACATAGCTGGAATAAACTTCCTGAAGATGTCAGACTCTCCCCAACTCTCACTACTTTTAAAACTAGACTGAAGACTTTTATGTTCACCTTAGCTTTCAGCTAAATCTTTTAATCTTTTAACTTTTAACGTCTGCACTGTTTTTATTTTTATTGTCTGCATTTTAATTTTGCTTTTATTTTCTTTCATTTCACTTTGTTGTCTGTGAAGCACTTTGAGTCTGCCTTGTGTATGAAAAGCGCTATACAAATAAAGTTGCCTTGCCTTGCCTTGCCTTGCCAATGTATGTTTCATTGTGGAAAAAAAACAATTAAAACACAAATTTGCAAACATTCCTGAGAGTACAACTGCCTTACGAGACCAGCACAAATGCTGCGCATCATGGGGCACAGTGAACGTCTGGGGAAATGTGCCATTATATTCTTATTCCTGACAGCCCAAGAAGGAGCTATCAATACGTTTGTAGTAAAACTTCAAATGAAGCGCACAGTCATTCATTAAATTACATTTTATATACGCTTTGTCACACAAAACGGGGCCCCCCCACGCATCGCAGGGTCCTACATGTGATCTGCGTATAACATCCCTGCAAGCCTTGGACAGCACAAACAAGTTACTTAGCTAAGAAACTGTCTGCAAACCAATCACAGAGTGCATTGCAATAATGGCGATACATGAGGAGAAACAAATAAGTTACCAAAGATAAAACCCATCTGAAGTAAATAGTGGTAGCACATCATAGATTGTCTCAAAACACACCCTGAAATGGGCTAACTTTTCTTTATAACATTTATTATTAAATGAAGTGGGCTCATGCTCTCTTCTGTTCACAGCACAAGCGAATCAAATTAGGTGTTCTACTTCTCACAAAACAAGTTCAGCAGCCGGGTAAACAAATTTATCCTGTGGAAAAATGACTGATGTGCTGTAACAGAGCATAACTACTTTTACAAACCAGCACCGGTAATTGCCTGTGCTAAAAGGAAGAAGAGCAAAAGATAGAGTTGTCACATCTTAGCAGGGGAATGCAGAGGTGGATGGAAAATGAGGCTGTGATGGAATGGACAGAAAACTTACCAAGCTGGAGGCCAAAGATACCCAGGCTGGGGTCAGTGGTGGTGTGCAGCCGTCTCTTCTTTCTCCAGCAACGGGCCGGATAGGTATACATCTGGCCGGATGCTACCCCTGTTTAACCATTACACACAAGCAAAAAGGTTGGTTCAGAACATGCTGCACTCACACCACCTTTCTACTGGATTTCCTGTATTTTCATGTGACTGTTGTACACGGTAAGAAGACAGTTATTCTGAAGGCAGCATGAAAACGAACAACTGCAGCAAAGTGGAGACTGGAGTATAATACTGTACATCCCAGCTCAGATACAGCAACAAGGTAAGCTAAGGTCAGCATGTTTACTTTTGTCATTTCTGGTCAGGCAGTGGTACAATTAAGGATGTGCCGATTCATCGGCCACCAATCAATATCAGCCAATTTTCGTGAAAAAGTATGTAATCGCCATTTCCAGTAATGCATTTTAATGCCAATCACAATGCTGGAGCCTATCCCAGTTGCAATTGGGTGGAAGGCACGGTACACCTTAGACAAGTCGCAACCTCATTATATCTCCAAGTATAATAACAAATAGTACTTCATATTACTTACTTTCGCCAATGAAAATAATCCATAAAGAGTATAGCCACGTTGAGCTATCTACCTTGCCATTGTGTGTGTGAGTGTGTGTGCGTGAGCCCACCTGGGCTGCGGTGATGGCGTTCCATCCAGATGTAACAGTTGTTCTGGGCCACCCCGGTTTGTGAATCCAGAAATGGCAAGCGCACACTGCGTTCAGCGCACAGGCGGGCATTGTAGCTGCGGCACTGCTCGATGGCCTCTTTATAGAACTGGTCACCCAACCTGCCAAGTAGGAGCAGCAAAGGTTAGCCAGACTACATTACAATGATTTAACGTTGAACCTATTTAATGACAGCATGTTTTTAACTACAACTTGCTTACTGATCAAGGCATCTTCTGATGCCAATGTGATTAAATTGACCGTTTAGAATGCATGCTGGCTTGGTTTTTATTAAGTCTCTCCTGTGACAAGTGAGCAGCACAGACTCTCAAGACTTAGTTCCACTTTCCTGAGCACCAGTGAGAGTTTGGCAGTCCCTCAGCGTTTGAGTGTTAATATTCAGAGTGGAACAGGGAAGGATATTTCACAGTCAAACCCTCAATCTCTGCCACATGCATGCTATGGTAATTAGCCTACTTAATCTCGGCCGGTGCTGCACACAAGGGCAGGTTCTAATTTAACTCTGTCAAATATGGAGGGGGTAAATTTAGAGGCTACTGAAAAGGTGTTAATGTGTGCGATTTCTATTATTTGTTTTCGACCTGGAGAAGCCGACATGGCAACTCATGGCCACCGGTTGTCCTAGTTTCAACATGGCATCTCCACATCTCCAGGACATAATAAGATTCCTTCACGTGTTTTCAACTACAACATTAGGAAGACAGCCATTTTGAAGGGTAACTAATGTACTGACGGCTGCAAATCGAGCCTGGAATCGTTAAGTAGACCTGGGGAGGACGGAGCCTTCCTTGTCCTGCTCTAAACCCCTACTCTCTCTGCCTTCACCCTTGCTCCTGATGAGACGATGTGCAACAGATCAACAGTCCTGTCAGAAATACAAGCTGCACCAAACCTTCTAGGCTGTTGTTCAGACAAAGCCACAGTGTTGAAGGCCATTGGGAACAAGAAGCTTTGTGATTGACAATTGTCACAGGCACACTGAGAACTGAATACTACAGTATTTCACTATTTACAGTATGTCCATAAACAAATGTGGGATTTAACAACAATTAGAGGTTTAACGGTTGGATATCTTCAGTCCATGTTCTTCATCTCAAATTTAAGGTGGGAGTGTGGAGGATATTTCCCCACTCACAATATGGATGCGCCAACAACCAACCATCAATTTTCTACAACCAGTATCTGCGCTGTTGATTCAGTCTTAACTAGTTAGTGGTCCACAGAAGAAAAACATGGGTGTTTTGGTGTATTACTCTGCTCAATATTACACCGGCATCAAAACAGGAATTCAGAGCATCCAGAGACAATGAATGACACACACACACGGGCAAACAATACACCCACTGTGAATATAAAAAACACCCAAAGTAAATCACATAATCCTCCTAGCTGTGCCCTTTACTGCCATTCCTTGATATCAGCACAAATCACTGATGTAACACGACACGACATATCACCTTACTAAAACGCAGACCAGCTGTAAACGGTCCCTGAAGTGGTCTCAGTTTGGAAGGCGCACTCGAATAGGGCACGCCACGTGAAAGCAGCACTCCTGAGAACACTCAAGTTGAACGTCAGACGCAGATAGGGCTCCGAGAATGTGTTTTGGGGATGCAGCAGGGGGAGTGTTGCGTTGTTTTTTTTATGGTTTTTAAAAAAAATGTTTACTCTCAGGGTTGGTGGCTCAGGCATCAAGAGCAGCAGAATTAAAATGAAAAAAGAGAATCATACGTACTTTCCTCTAATTGTCATGAATACGTTCTAATAGATGGTTGGGATCATTATTTTTTTTCTGTTGACAAGAAGAAAAATGTTTGACCATATTTCCTAAATATATAGTTATACTTACTCATTCAATCATAAATGTAAGTACTACCTATTTGCAGTTTATAAACTTGCAGTAGTTTGCATTACACGTCATTAACAAATCTAATAAAAACTTTCACTATAGTTTTTAAATTGGATATTGAGAATATGATTATTACAAAAAAAACATATGGTGTTCAACAATTGTGAATTTTTAAGATTTATGAGGACTGAGATTTTTATAGTCATTTTTACATAAGTGGCCTGTTTTTTTGGGATACAAGCTGTTCTTTTATGCTTCAGATTGCGTGCATAAATTCACAAGTAAATCATTACTTCATATAAAACGACTGTAGTTGTTTGTTGAACACTCAGTTGTAAAGTTTTTGATGTAATGTTCGTTAACTACAATTTTTTAAATTTTTTTATATAAAAGCATTTTGCATTAAGGTGTTTTTTTTGTAGGCCAGCACAATAAATAAAGCAAGCATCTTTCCAAGATGGCGGCGCTTCAATGCAGCGGCTTCCTGCGAGCGCTCCTGGAAGTGTAGACCGATTTGGCAAAAATACCCCTCAATTCAGTCAATTTCATGGCTGGCTCACAGCATGTTCACTCCGTGATCACTTACGACCGACTTACGATTCTGGATGTGGAGAGATCGGGCCATTTTGGGCTGAAAGATGCGTGTACGGTGGACCTACTCGCTAGCTTGGGAATTCTTCGCGAGCTACATCCAGCAGTGGCCTTTGAAGCAGCGGCGTCCACTACCAGCGGAGACCGTCAACGAAAGAGACGTAAGCGATGCGCTCAGAAGCAGAAGCGGGGGTGTCGGGCGGGGCTAACAACAAAGCTAAATGCGTTGTTGTTAGCGGGGCTAACGAAAAAGCTAAATGCTAATCCACAAAGAAGCGCTAATAAGGAGTCTGTTAAGATAGAACTAGCCAGCGCCAGGCTGGATAATCCCTGCACACATAGCAATTCTCTTAGAATAATATACAACTCACATAATGTTTTTTCTGCGTCAGAGGTGGACATGCATTTTACTGAGGTGGCAAACAATCTAAAAATTCCTGTCATATCAATTCCTAGATATGGTCGAAATTATTTAAAGTGCACTACGCATAATAAACGTAACATTATTAATATTGCTACTACGGATACTTTCAACAAAAACTCCTCAAAACAGCCCACTACCTATAATATGGGCTTTTTAAATATAAGGTAATTGTCTTCCAAAACGTTATTAGTTAATGAAGTCATCAGAGACAACAATCTTGATGTCGTTGGTCTAGCCGAGACCTGGCTCAAACCAGACGAATTTTTTGCGCTGGGTGAGGCGTCTCCTCCTGGCTATACGGGAACGCATATTGCCCTTCCCATTAAAAGGGGTGGGGGTGTTGCACTAATATACAACAAAAACTTTTGCCTTACCTCGGACCTAAATAATAAATATAACTCGTTTGAGGTGCTTACTGTGAAGTTTGTCACACCGCTGCCTCTGCACCTGGCTGTCATCTACCGCCCCCCAGGGCCCTATTCTGACTTTATCAATGAATTTTCAGAGAACGTTGCTGATCTAGTAACGCACGCCGACAATATAATCATAATGGGAGACTTTAACATCCATATGAATACCCCATCGGACCCTCCATGCGTGGCGCTCCAGACTATAATTGATAGCTGTGGTCTTACACAAATAATAAATGAACCCACGCATCGCAACGGTAATACGATAGATCTAGTGCTTGTCAGTGGTGTCACCACCTCTAAAGTTACGATACTCCCGTACACTAAAGTAATGTCCGATCATTACCTTATAAAATTCGAAGTTCTGACTCATTGTCAACAAACTAATAATAATAATAATAACTACTATAGCAGCCGCAACATTAATGCTGCCACAACGACGACTCTTACTGACCTACTGCCTTCGGTAATGGCACCATTCCCAAATTATGTGGGCTCTATTGATAACCTCACTAACAGCTTTAACGACGCCCTGCGCGACACCATTGATAGTGTAGCACCGCTAAAGCTAAAATGGGCCCCTAAAAGGCGTACCCCATGGTTTACAGAAGAAACTAAAGCCCAGAAATTATCATGTAGAAAGCTGGAACGCAAATGGCGTGCGACTAAACTTGAGGTTTTCCATCAAGCATGGAGTGATAGTTTAATAACTTATAAACGCATGCTTACCTCAGCTAAAGCTAAATATTACTCAAATCTCATCCACCTCAACAAAAATGATCCTAAATTTTTGTTTAGTACAGTAGCATCGCTAACCCAACAAGGGACCCACTCAGCAGATGACTTTATGAATTTCTTTAATAAGAAAATTGAAGTCATTAGAAAAGAGATTAAAGACAATGCATCTCAGCTACAACTGGGTTCTATTAACACAAATATGACTGTATATACGACGGACACTGCCCTCCAAAATAGTTTCTCTCTCTTTGATGAAATAACATTGGAGGAATTGTTAAAATGTGTAAATGGGACAAAACAAACAACATGTTTACTTGACCCAATTCCTGGGAAACTTATCAAGGAGCTTTTTGTTTTATTAGGTCCATCAGTGTTAAATATTATAAACGTATCACTTTCCTCTGGTACTGTTCCCCTAGCATTCAAAAAAGTGGTTATTCATCCTCTACTCAAAAGACCTAACCTCGATCCTGACCTCATGGTAAACTACCGGCCGGTGTCCCACCTTCCGTTTATCTCGAAAATTCTCGAAAACATTGTTGCACAGCAGCTAAATGAACACTTAGCGTCTAACAATCTCTGTGAACCTTTTCAATCCGGTTTCAGGGCAAATCACTCTACGGAGACAGCCCTCGCAAAAATGACTAATGATCTATTGCTAACGATGGATTCTGATGCTTCATCTATGTTGCTGCTTCTTGATCTTAGCGCCGCTTTCGATACTGTTGATCATAATATTTTATTAGAGCGTATCAAAACGCGTATTGGGATGTCAGACTTAGCCTTGTCTTGGTTTAAAGGCCTACTGAAACCCACTACTACCGACCACGCAGTCTGATAGTTTATATATCAATGATGAAATCTTAACATTATAACACATGCCAATACGGCCGGGTTAACTTATAAAGTGACATTTTAAATTTGCCGCTAAACTTCCGGTTCGAAACGCCTCTGAGGATGACGTATGCGCGTGACGTAGCCCGACGAACACGGGTATGCCTTCCACATTGAAGCCAATATGAAAAAGCTCTGTTTTCATTTCATAATTCCACAGTATTCTGGACATCTGTGTTCGTGAATCTGTTTCAATCATGTTCATTGCATTATGGAGAAGGAAGCCAAGCAAGCAAAGAAGAAAGTTGTCGGTGCGAAATGGACGTATTTTTCGAACGTAGTCAGCCACAACAGTACACAGCCGGCGCTTCTTTGTTTACATTCCCGAAAGATGCAGTCAAGATGGAAGAACTCGGATAACAGAGACTCTAACCAGGAGGACTTTTGATTTGGATACACAGACGCCTGTAGAGAACTGGGACAACACAGACTCTTACCAGGATTACTTTGATTTGGATGACAAAGACGCAGACGTGCTACTGTGAGTATGCAGCTTTGGCTTTTTTTTGCGTATGTACGTAACTTTTTTAAAATATATAAGCTTTATGAACCTTGGGTTAGGTGAACGGTCTTTTGGGCTGAGTGATTGTGTGTGTTGATCATGTGTTTGAATTGTATTGGCGTGTTCTATGGAGCTAGGAGCTAGCAGAGGAGCTAGGAGCTAGCATAACACGTACCGTACCGTAAGTGCGCGTCACGTACGTAACTTTTTAAAAATATAAAAGCTTTATGAACCTTGGGTTAGGTGAACGGTCTTTTGGGCTGAGTGATTGTGTGTGTTGATCGGGTGTTTGAATTGTATTGGCGTGTTCTATGGAGCTAGGAGCTAGCAGAGGAGCTAGGAGCTAGCATAACAAACACGCAGGTGTTATTATGCAGGATTAATTTGTGGCATATTAAATATAAGCCTGGTTGTGTTGTGGCTAATAGAGTATATATATGTCTTGTGTTTATTTACTGTTGTAGTCATTCCCAGCTGAATATCAGGTACCGTGAGTATGCAGCCTTGGCTGCTAAACATTCGATAACTTGACCGTATGTGCGCGTCACGTACGTAACTTTTTAAAAATATATAAGCTTTATGAACCTTGGGTTAGGTAAACGGTCTTTTGGGCTGAGTGATTGTGTGTGTTGATCAGGTGTTTGAATTGTATTGGCGTGTTCTATGGAGCTAGGAGCTAGCAGAGGAGCTAGGAGCTAGCATAACAAACACGCAGGTGTTTTTATGCAGGATTAATTTGTGGCATATTAAATATAAGCCTGGTTGTGTTGTGGCTAATAGAGTATATATATGTCTTGTGTTTATTTACTGTTGTAGTCATTCCCAGCTGAATATCAGGTCACCCCCGGCTCTCACAGCATCTTCCCTATCTGAATAGCTTCAACTCCCCACTAGTCCTTCACTTGCACTTTACTCATCCACAAATCTTTCATCCTCGCTCAAATTAATGGGGAAATTGTCGCTTTCTCGGTCCGAATCTCTCTCACTTCATGCGGCCATCATTGTAAACAATAGGGAACTTTGCGTATATGTTCAACTGACTACGTCACGCTACTTCCGGTAGGTGCAAGCCTTTTTTTTATCAGATACCAAAAGTTGCAATCTTTATCGTCGTTGTTCTATACTAAATCCTTTCAGCAAAAATATGGCAATATCGCGAAATGATCAAGTATGACACATAGAATAGATCTGCTATCCCCGTTTAAATAAAAAAAATTCATTTCAGTAGGCCTTTAACTCTTATCTTACTGACAGGATGCAGTGTCTCCCATAACAATGTGACCTCAGACTATGTTAAGGTAACGTGCAGAGTTCCCCAGGGTTCGGTTCTTGGCCCTGCACTCTTTAGTATTTACATGCTGCCGCTAGGTGACATCATACGCGAATACGGTGTTAGCTTTCACTGTTATGCGGATGACACCCAACTCTACATGCCCCTAAAGTTGACCAACACGCCGGATTGTAGTCAGCTGGAGGCGTGTCTTAATGAAATTAAACAATGGATGTCCGCTAACTTTTTGCAACTCAACGCTAAGAAAACGGAAATGCTGATTATCGGTCCTGCTCAACACCGACATCTATTTAATAATACCACCTTAACATTTGACAACCAAACAATTAAACAAGGCGACTCGGTAAAGAATCTGGGTATTATCTTCGACCCAACTCTCTCGTTTGAGTCACACATTAAGAGTGTTACTAAAACGGCCTTCTTTCATCTCCGTAATATCACTAAAATTTGTTCCATTTTGTCCACAAGCGATGCTGAGATCATTATCCATGCGTTCGTTACATCTCGTCTCGATTACTGTAACGTTTTATTTTCGGGCCTCCCTATGTCTAGCATTAAAAGATTACAGATGGTACAAAATGCGGCTGCTAGACTTTTGACAAAAACAAGAAAGTTTGATCATATTACGCCTATAGTGGCTCACTTGCACTGGCTTCCTGTGCACCTAAGATGCGACTTTAAGGTTTTACTACTTACGTATAAAATACTACACGGTCAAGCTCCTGCCTATCTTGCCGATTGTATTGTACCATATGTCCCGGCAAGAAATCTGCGTTCAAAGAACTCCGGCTTATTAGTGATTCCCAGAGCCCAAAACAAGTCTGCGGGCTATAGAGCGTTTTCTATTCGGGCTCCAATATTATGGAATGCCCTCCCGGTAAAAGTTAGAGATGCTACCTCAGTAGAAGCATTTAAGTCTCATCTTAAAACTCATTTGTATACTCTAGCCTTTAAATAGACTCCCTTTTTAGACCAGTTGATCTGCCGTTTCTTTTCTTTTCTTTTCTTTTCTTTTCTTTTCTTTTCTTTTCTTTTCTTTTCTTTTCTTTTCTTTTCTACTCTGCTCCGGGGTGGACCGCTAGCCTGTTCATCGGATGGGGACATCTCTACGCTGCTGACCCGTCTCCGCTCGGGATGGTTCCTGCTGGCCCCACCATGGACTGGACTTTCGCTGATGTGTTGGACTTTCACAATATTATGTCAGACCCACTCGACATCCATTGCTTTCGGTCTCCCCTAGAGGGCGGGGGTTACCCACATATGCGGTCCTCTCCAAGGTTTCTCATAGTCATTCACATTGACGTTCCACTGGGGTGAGTTTTCCTTGCCCGATGTGGGCTCTGTACCGAGGATGTCGTTCTGGCTTGTACAGCCCTTTGAGACACTTGTGATTTAGGGCTATATAAATAAACATTGATTGATTGATTGATTGATTGATTGAAGTAAATTTTAATAGGGACCATTAGGGCTGGGCTATATGGCAAAACAATTTATCATGATTTTTGTTTTTCACATCATCCGATCTCGATTAATATTTTTAATATTGTTTTTAACATGCCAGTTTTAAATCATCTGTACTATAAACCAAATAAACTAGGAATTAGTTTATCAACATACTGAGTAGACAACAATGCAAATTCAATTAAAGAAAATGCACAGTAACGGAACAAATAAACCAAAAGCAACCAATACGCAAAGAAGTTAAACAATGTATTGATATAACAAAGTTTAAGAAACTGAGTTAGAAAGTGTTGAAGTACAGAGAAGAATGCCGATAAACATTTTAAACCTTAGTGAAAATGGGATAATCTTATTCATCTCATTATGTGATAAATGGCTGCACGATTAATTGACATCAAATTGATATTGAGGTTTTAATTAGTGTGATAACTTAACAGCAAGAGGCTGAGTTTTTTTTCTCTCCACCGTCACCGGCATTTGAGTGACATACATGTTTGCCAAAGACTTTTTGTCAAAGAAAACTATGTTCTTTTATGGCAAACCCACAAAATATGCAACATCTTCCACAAAAACTTTGATGTGAAGTAATCGGAGACTTGGATAGGTCAATAATTCATAAAAACATTGATTTTGATTCAATATTATGTTCTGAGCAATGACATTTAAAAGAAAAAAAAACAGCTTAGTTTTATTCATCAACATTGCAAATTTTTCTAAATTACATTTCACCTGTAAGCTTTTTTTATTCCACTTTTGTTATGTTTTTGTTTATTTTAATAGTATTTTTAGAATGTGCCGTGGGCCTGTAAAACATTAGCTGTAGGCCGCAAATGGCCTCCGGGCCAAACTTTTGACACCCCTGCTATAGATAATAAAAATTAAATCTGATAAGTCTATCGATAAGAAGCAGAGCCTGGCGACACATACACGTTTATAATAACGCACAGTCAGCATTTCTGCTTCAGTAAACAATGACAGCGATGACGTCACTGTCAGCGATGCGAGCGACACTTGCTAACTTGTCAGCTACTTCTCCAAGAGACTCCTTTTGAACACTCCTCGCACATTAACACTTCAAAAGGCACATGTTTTCCTCGTTTGTTGACCTGCAAAGTATGTTTTTGGGGTGGAGGACTCTGGTCGGGTGCTGGTTAGCTTCAAGCTAACTGCTAGCCCCCCTCCTTCCTCGAACGGTAGTATTTGGCAGTATTTGTGATTGATAAAATTGTCCGCAAATCAAAATTTAAGAAATTGTACCGGAAAGTGCATTTCTTTGAAGTCGACCAATAATTAATAATTAATAAAAATTCATAATTTGACCCGGCAAATATAAACAAAACAAAACACAGGCGGAAAGCGATAATCGATAAAATAAAATAAAAAACAAGCAAACTGGTCGGTAAAACAAAAAAAAATCCACGTCCAAGGGACGCGTGTACTTCCGGAAACTCGTCTCCTTTCTGATTTCAATGCGTAAAAAGACACAAATGGTGCATTAACGCCAACACTGAAAGTGTATTTGTGACAACCTGATCGCATTTTGTCAGACTTCTATAAACCCCTAGTTGCCAAAAACTGGTCATAATTTGGTTTGATTTAAAGGAGCCTTTCAAGGAACACTGCATTTTTTTCTTTGCCTATCATTCACAATCCTTATGTAAGACAAGTGTTTTTGTTTTTTTAATGCATTCTAACTAGTAAATAAATGCGATCAAAAGTCTGCTTTTAATGGAGCCTACTGTATATGAGTTGCTGTATGCTGCCTATAAAGCCCTTAAAAACATCCAAACACCTCCAAGGTTTTATATACACGCTGTAAGTATACATCTAATGTCGTAACAGTCACATTTATAATAACATGTAATATTTATGTATTTTGCTCATTTTAAGCATACACGGCGCATTCATTACAAAAACACATAACATTAATTTTTTCCTTTAACATCACTTATTACTATCGACTGTTGACTTCATGAAAACCAATAAACATAATGAAACATCACTTATTGTACAATATTGGTCCGCATTGCCGGCAGTAAGTCGGACACGTTTCCAGTGAGGGTTGAACTACGCCAAGGCTGCCCTTTAACACCGATTCTGTTCATAACTTTTATGGACAGAATTTACAAGCGCAGTCAAGGTGTTGAGGGGATCCGGTTTGGTGGCTACAGGATTAGGTCTCTGCTTTTTGCAGATGATGTGGTCCTGATGGCTTCATCTGGCCAGGATCTTCAGCTCTCACTGGATCGGTTCGCAGCTGAGTGTGAAGCGACTGGGAAAAGGGTGGAGTGCCATCTCCGGGTTGGGGAGGAGACTCTGCCCCAAATGGAGGAGTTCAAGTACTTCGGAGTTTTGTTCACGAGTGAGGGAAGAGTGGATCGTGAGATCGACAGGCGGATCGGTGCGGCGTCTTCAGTAATGCGGACGCTGTATCGATCCGTTGTGGTGAAGAAGGAGCTGAGCCGGAAGGCAAAGCTCTCAATTTACCGGTCGATCTACGTTCCCATCCTCACCTGTGGTTATGAGCTTTGGGTTATGACCGAAAGGACAAGATCAAGGGGTACAAAAGGCCGAAATTAGTTTCCTCCGCCGGGTGGCGGGGCTCTCCCTTAGAGATAGGGTGAGAAGCTCTGTCTTCCGGGAGGAACTCAAAGTAAAGCCGCTGCTCCTCCACATCGAGAGGAGCCAGTTGAGGTGGTTCGGGCATCTGGTCAGGATGCCACCTGAACGCCTCCCTAGGGAGGTGTTTAGGGCACGTCCGACTGGTAGGAGGCCCCGGGGAAGACCCAGGACACGTTGGGAAGATTATGTCTCCCGGCTGGCCTGGGAACGCCCCGGGATCCCCCGGGAAGAGCTGGAAGAAGTGGCTGGGGAGAGGGAAGTTTGGGCTTCCCTGCTTAGGCTGCTGCCTCTCAACCCGACCTTCGATAAGCGGAAGAAGATGGATGGATGGATGGATTATTGTACAATATCTGCTGTCATTAGGATGCCGACAGATATAATGTTGTTTGGATGAAGAATGTGTCATCATAATAGCGAAGAAAAGGGGGATGGAACCAAGCGTCTTTTCGTGTTTTTCGAGCCATTTCCAGGTCTAAATTGCCTGCCAAAGTGTACCAACTTGTCAGATTACATCCTCATCCTTCTACTAATCAAGGTGAAAGGTAGTGGGTAGAGGTGGGAATCTTTGACCACCCCACGATTCAATTACGATTACGATTCAGGAGCTATGATGTGATTAATAATCGATTATTGATGCATCCTTAATTTATGTATATTGATGCAGTTTTACATTTATTTTCGTTCTACTAAATGAGCGTTTATCACTTGCAAGTTGCAACTTTTAAAAACAATGCATTTGTAAAAAGAAATTCCTTCAGATTTATTAAATTCATGGAAATGTGTGCAAAACTGGAACATAAGTGCCCTATATCAAAGGAGCTGGTCGGATCACTCAGTGGGGTGGTTCGCTGCAGTCAGCCAAATATTAGAACTGTCTGCATTTTTTATTTACAGTAAATAAATCAATTATCAATTATTGACGTTTTCTAATCAATTTTATAACCGTCCATGTCCGAATTGTGATGCATCTAAAAATCTATTATTTCCCCCACCTGTAGTGAGAGGCATTCTTTATAGGAATGTAATGGTATTGTAGATACCGCTGTATTTCGGTTTTAAAGTCCTCACAATATTACCGTGATGGTATCAAACAAAAACTAGGTGTGTAGTTTATGTCTGGTGCTTTAGCATAGGCCGGGTCTGAAAATAAATTACATTTCCCAAAATTCTTTGCGCAGCCTGGGCCAACAAATGCGGGTTGTGGAACAGAAGGAAGTAAAGTGTGTTTATAGAAGATGAAAGGAATTGTTTTTTTGGACAAATACCTAAAAATATATCCATAACTATTTCAGTTCTGTTGCTAAGAAACTAGGGATGTCCCGATCCGATATTTGGATCGGATTGGCCGCCGATATTTGCCAAAAAATGCGTATCGGCAAGGCATGGGAAAATGCCGATCCAGATCCAGTTTTTAAAAAAAGTCCGGTCCATGTTTTCCAACGCACCGATTTAAATAATACATTCCACTTTTCTGCTGCTCCCTAATTTCCGTTCTGCATTTTCCAGCACACCTTCAACACATACACAGGTCTGTGTCCTAACCGTTAAGACGGCCATGGGAATTAAAAGTTACCGGTAAAAATGTCAGCTGTCTCTGTGGGATATATTAAATGACTATACCGTGATATTCGAGTATACGTTCTCACGCAGTTGCTTTTAGCTGCTGGCATTACACTACAGGCTCTCCTCACTCCTGTGTCTCCTTCTCACAGACAGACAAGCACACCTTCTACATACGTCACATACTGTCACGTCATACGTCACATACGTATACGCCCTCGCGGAGCAGAGAGGTAGCAGCATGGCTGAAGTTAGCTGTGATGCTAGCGCAGCCGTGCGAGTGGTAATAATGAAGGAAGAATTAATTAATTCCCCCAAAAAACAGCAGGGGGTCCATCGTCTGGCGGTGGTTTGGCTTCAAGTGGGAATATGTCAAACAGACAACCGTAATTTGTCAAGTGTGGGGCAAAAGCGTTGCTATATAAAGTAGCATTACTGCTAATATGTAGCATCATTTGAAAAGTCCCCTGCTAGAAAATGAAGCGTGCTTGAAACTCCGCACATCAACATCTCCATTGTGTATTATTCAAACTCACCTAATTCAGCAGGCTAGTTGTTATCAAGAGTACATGAATCTGACAACTAAGTAGGCTAAATAACTTT
This sequence comes from Entelurus aequoreus, assembly GCF_033978785.1. Taxonomy (NCBI): domain Eukaryota; kingdom Metazoa; phylum Chordata; class Actinopteri; order Syngnathiformes; family Syngnathidae; genus Entelurus; species Entelurus aequoreus. The sequence continues at coordinate 56,959,580 of NC_084733.1, forward strand.
AAACTTTAATACATACTCGGATAAGGCCAGTATCGGCCGGTATCGGATCGGAAGTGCAAAAACAACATCGGTATCGGATCGGAAGTGCAAAAATCTGGATCGGGACATCCCTATAAGAAACACACAAACAACCCATGGCAAAAACATACTCTCTCTGACAGAGGTAAGAAAGTCTGCGTTCTGCAAAGCACAGCACTTTTGTCTCCAGCGTTTCCAAGAAGATAAAGCCAGCCGGTCACGTCCCACCGCAGAGAAAAATCATCAAAAATAAACTTTACACTGCAGGAAATACTTAAAAGCTACTTAACAAATCCTCAATCCATCCATCCATTTCTACTGCTTGTGTCTCTCGATGTCGCGGGGGGGCTGGAGCCAGCTGCTCTTGGACAGAATGCAGCCCCCTGGACAAGTCACCACCTCAAACAGTCACCCGGAAAATACCTGTATATTTGAAGACAGCAAAGCTAAACATCAGTTTGTGAGGTATTTACTATATTAAAAGTTGAATTGTTGGATTAACTTTTCTGAAAAAACTGATACAATCATGTCCACTGTGGAGAACACTGCTTTTAAACAAGTAAAAGTTGAAAAAAATGAAAGTGAACATTATTGTTTTACACTAGATGTTTACATTGTCACTTTAAAAGGTGCCATATGTAATGATTTAAAGGCCTACTGAAATGAATTTATTTTTAATTAAACAGGGGATAGCAGATCTATTCTATGTGTCATACTTGATCATTTCGCGATATTGCCATATTTTTGCTGAAATGATTTAGTATAGAACAACGACGATAAAGATTGCAACTTTTGGTATCTGATAAAAAAAAAGGCTTGCCCCTACCGGAAGTAGCGTGACGTAGTCAGTTGAACATATACGCAAAGTTCCCTATTGTTTACAATGATGGCCGCATGAAGTGAGAGAGATTCGGACCGAGAAAGCGACAATTTCCCCATTAATTTGAGCGAGGATGAAAGATTTGTGGATGAGTAAAGTGCAAGTGAAGGACTAGTGGGGAGTTGAAGCTATTCAGATAGGGAAGATGCTGTGAGAGCCGGGGGTGACCTGATATTCAGCTGGGAATGACTACAACAGTAAATAAACACAAGACATATATATACTCTATTAGCCACAACACAACCAGGCTTATATTTAATATGCCACAAATTAATCCTGCATAAAAACACCTGCGTGTTTGTTACGCTAGCTCCTAGCTCCTCTGCTAGCTCCTAGCTCCATAGAACACGCCAATACAATTCAAACACCTGATCAACACACACAATCACTCAGCCCAAAAGACCGTTTACCTAACCCAAGGTTCATAAAGCTTATATATTTTTAAAAAGTTACGTACATACGCAAAAAAAAGTTGCGCACATACGGTCAAGCGATCAAATGTTTAGAAGCCAAAGCTGCATACTCACAGTAGCACGTCTGCGTCTTTGTCATCCAAATCAAAGTAATCCTGGTAAGAGTCTGTGTTGTCCCAGTTCTCTACAGGCGTCTGTGTATCGAAGTCAAAAGTCCTCCTGGTTAGAGTCTCTGTTATCCGAGTTCTTCCATCTTGACTGCATCTTTCGGGAATGTAAACAAAGAAGCGCCGTGTACTGTTGTTGCTGACTACGTTCGAAAAATACGTCCATTTCGCACAGACAACTTTCTTCTTTGCTTGCTCAGCTTCCTTCTCCATAATGCAATGAACATGATTGCAACAGATTCACGAACACAGATGTCCAGAATACTGTGGAATTATGAAATGAAAACAGAGCTTTTTCGTATTGGCTTCAATGTGGAAGGCATACCCGTGTTCGCCGGGCCACGTCACGCGCATACGTCATCCTCAGAGGCGTTTCGAACCGGAAGTTTAGCGGCAAATTTAAAATGTCACTTTATAAGTTAACCCGGCCGTATTGGCATGTGTTATAATGTTAAGATTTCATCATTGATATATAAACTATCAGACTGCGTGGTCGGTAGTAGTGGGTTTCAGTAGGCCTTTAATGTCAAGTCATTAAATGGCCCTGATATGTCAAAAGGCATTGATAAATAATGTTCTTTTCAAATACATTTAAAACTGATAACAGTAGTTCAGCCGGGATATGCTCATTTCAAAATTAGATTTACAGCCCCGAAATATTGTTATTGTTTTCATTTCAATGCCCCACCCTCCACCGTTTGACCAATTAGAAAGTCAGTGAGTGTGTCACATCCAGGTTGCCAGTTACGGACCACCCTCTTCGTCAAGCTACTGCCACTGGTAGAATTACTAAACATGTCAGACCTTAGTAAATCTAAAAGGCGTCGTTACGATTCTTAACTTATTCATGACAAAGCCAGGAACAAAACAATGATTTGTATCGGGGGTGCCTTCGAAAGATGGAGATGATTGAAGGCGGAGAATATTTTTTCATCTGACGCCAAACTTGCTCATTTCGTCCTTAATAGGTAAGTCAGGCATTTACGTTTTCTTATTACTTGTAATAAATGGAAATGGACATTTTGTATGTAAACATTAATGTCCAATACTGTCTATGATCTTGTCTAACAAAGCTAGTATGTTCGTGCAACGAAAGCTTAGCATGCGAGCCCGGTCAATGACACATCGACATATAGGCTAACGGAGGAAATATATGCCCGTTAGTTGGATGACACATCGACATACAGGCTGACATGGCAAAATATATTTTCGACAAATAAAACCTATGTGGATATGGGTAGTGTCAGTGCCTATTTCGTTCTCAATATGCTGATAAGCTTAGGAAATGGGTTCCAACATTAGCACGGCTAATTGCGGTTTTTGGTACTGTATGTGCATCAGGCACATATGGGGTGGTATTTGCTTGGCACAATATAATGCATTACATGTAATGATTTTCTACTTTGTGTATTGACATGGTAGTAGGTGATATGATTTATGTGTAACGTGGTTTTTGCGTAATGTGGGTTGGATCATAGAATTGCACTTTGCACTGAAAGATGGTGATGTGTGTACATGGAAGAGAATGCAGTGCAGGGGGTTATGCTGAACGAAATTTGGCGGACATTTTACTGTTGGCCTTGGCTTGCCATCAAAGTAGGCCTATGCGTCATTATATATAATTATTTCGATGGTGGTTCGTGCGGTCAAACTAAACATTTTAGCAGGGTAATGCCAACAATCTGTCACAACTCCCGACGAAACTATTGTTGCGTAACTTTACATATACAAACCCTGTTTATATATGAGTTGGGAAATTGTGTTAGATGTAAATATAAAATGAATACAATGATTTGCAAATCATTTTCAACCCATATTCAGTTGAATATGCTACAAAGACAACATATTTGATGTTCAAACTGATAAACACGTGACAAAGAAGTTGGGAAAGGTGGCAATAAATACTGATAAAGTTGAGGAATGCACATCAAACACTTATTTGGAACATCCCACAGGTGAACAGGCAAATTGGGAACAGGTGGGTGCCATGATTGGGTATAAAAGTAGATTCCATGAAATGCTCAGTCATTCACAAACAAGGATGGGGCGAGGGTCACCACTTTGTCAACAAATGCGTGAGCAAATTGTTGAACAGTTTAAGAAAAACCTTTCTCAACCAGCTATTGCAAGGAATTTAGGGATTTCACCATCTACAGTCCGTAATATCATCAAAGGGTTCAGAGAATTTGGAGAAATCACCGCACGTAAGCAGCTAAGCCTGTGACCTTCGATCCCTCAGGGATCAACAAGCGACATCGGTGTGTAAAGGATATCACCACATGGACTCAGGAACACTTCAGAAACCCACTGTCAGTAACTACAGTTGGTCGCTACATCTGTAAGTGCAAGTTAAAACTCTCCGATGCAAGGCGAAAACCGTTTATCAACAACACCCAGAAACGCAGTCGGCTTCGCTGGGCCTGAGATCATCTAAGATGGACTGATACAAAGTGGAAAAGTGTTCTGTGGTCTGACGAGTCCACATTTCAAATTGTTTTTGGAAACTGTGGACGTCGTGTCCTCCGGACCAAAGAGGAAAAGAACCATCCGGATTGTTATAGGCGCAACATTGAAAAGCCAGCATCTGTGATGGTATGGGGGTGTATTAGTGCCCAAGACATGGGTAACTTACACATCTGTGAAGGCGCCATTAATGCTGAAAGGTACATACAGGTTTTGGAGCAACATATGTTGCCATCCAAGCAACGTTACCATGAACACCCCTGCTTATTTCAGCAAGACAATGCCAAGCCACGTGTTACATCAACATGGCTTCATAGTAAAAGAGTGCGGGTACTAGAATGGCCTGCCTGTAGTCCAGACCTGTCTCCCATTGAAAATGTGTGGCGCATTATGAAGCCTAAAATACCACAACGAAGACCTCCGGACTGTTGAACAACTTAAGCTGTACATCAAGCAAGAATGGGAAAGAATTCCACCTGAGAAGCTTAAAAAATGTGTCTCCTCAGTTTCCAAACGTTTACTGAGTGTTGTTAAAAGGAAAGGCCATGTAACACAGTGGTGAACATGCCCTTTCCCAACTACTTTGGCACGTGTTGCAGCCATGAAATTCTAAGTTAATTATTATTTGCAAAAAAAAAAAAGTTTATGAGTTTGAACATCAAATATCTTGTCTTTGTAGTGCATTCAATTGAATATGGGTTGAAAAGGATTTGCAAATCATTGTATTACGTTTATATTTACATCTAACACAATTTCCCAACTCATATGGAAACGGGGTTTGTACATTTGGCTAATCGACATCAGTAAAATGTGCCATAATTACTTCGTAAACCATCTTGCAAGAAGCATAAACAAGAGAAACCTACAGTGTAGGACTCGTCGACTGCCATTTGAAGTCCCTTGGAGTAGGATTCGGATTTGGCTGAGTATCTGGCAACCTCAGTCATGGAGAGTGGGAAAGGACTACAGAATTTTGACCGTGATTGCAGTACCACTCCTGCCCACATTAATACATATGGCACTTTTAAATATACTCAACTGTAAGTTTGTTTTTTTAAATATTTGCTGAAACAGTGGATGTTCCTGTACAATATTTTGCACCTAAAAATACATGTTTGTAGTAATAAATATGATTAGAACATTTTAGCATTATGTTTATGTTTATGCTATGTAACCTACTCAGTGGCCTAGTGGTTAGAGTGTCCGCCCTGAGATCGGTAGGTTGTGAGTTCAAACCCTGGCCGAGTCATACTAAAGACTATAAAAATGGGACCCATTACCTCCCTGCTTGCCACTCAGCATCAAGGGTTGGAATTGTGGGTTAAATCACCAACAATGATTCCCACTGCTCCCCTCACCTCCCAGGGGGTGATCAAGGGTGATGGGTCAAATGCAGAGAATAATTTCGCCACACCTAGTGTGTGACAATCATTGGTACTTTAACTTTAACTTTGGGTTCAATTACAGTAACTCCATACATCCATCCATTTTTCTACCGTGTTCATCCTAAACATTCCTGCCACTTCATTTTGGTATTTTTGGGTCGTTTTTGGACATATACCACAATAATTTTGTATCGAGAGATTTTGATATCGTTACATCCCTTATTATCTGTGATCTAGAATAGACCTTCATGAGCACCGAGGCAAAAAACAGCTCACCAGTCGTAAGTGTCAACATAACAGCATAAGCTAGTGATCATGGCGCTGCTATAAGATGTTTGTCTGTGTTAGCACTTATAATAACAATATCACTAAATTCTTGGTTAATATTTAAGTCACAAAATGTACGGTAAATGGAGTATTGTTGGCGTTTTTTGGATGGTTATTTATTGGGTGTTATGGGCGGAATATCAATCAATCAATCAAAGATTATTTATATAGCCCTAAATCATGAGTGTCTCAAAGGGCTGCACAAGCCACAACGACATCCTCGGCTCAGATCCCACATCAGGGCAAGAAAAAACTCAACTCAATGGGATTACAATGAGAAACCTTGGAGGTAGGGCTGGGTGATATATCGACTATACTCAATATATCGCGGGTTTGTCTCTGTGCGATATAGAAAATTACTATATCGTGATATTTGAGTATACGTTCTCACACAGTTGCTTTTAGTTGTGGGCATTACACTGCCCCACCTCAAGGACATCACCGCCTCCCTCCTGGACCCACTGCAGTTCGCCTACAGAGCCAACAGGTCTGTGGATGATGCAGTGAACCTGGCCCTCCACTTCATCCTGGAGCATCTGGACTCCCCAGGAACCTACGCTAGGATCCTGTTTGTGGACTTCAGCTCTGCCTTCAACACTATCCTCCCTGGACTGCTACGAGACAAGCTCTACCAGCTCAGCGTGCCTGACTCCCTCTGCAGTTGGATTAATGACTTCCTGACAGACCGAAGACAGCACGTACGGCTGGGGAAGATTGTCTCGGACAGTCGAACCACAAACACTGGTACTCCTCAGGGCTGTGTACTCTCCCCTGGCTCTTCTCCCTGTATACAAACTGCTGCACCTCCAGTCACCAATCCGTGAAACTGCTCAAGTTTGCGGATGACACCACCCTCATCGGGCTCATCTCGAATGGCGATGAGTCCGCCTACAGGAGAGAGGTAGACCGGCTGACGTCCTGGTGCAGCCTCAACAACCTGGAGCTGAACGCCCAGAAAACAGTGGAGATGATCATGGACTTCAGGAAAGTCACAGCCCCACCATCCCCCCTCACCCTGATTGACTCTCCCACCCCCGTCCCCATTGTGGACTCCTTCCGTTTCTTGGGCACCACCATCACCCAGGACCTCAAGTGGGAGCTGACCATCAGCTCCCTCATCAAGAAGGCCCAGCAGAGGATGTACTTCCTGCGGCAGCTGAGGAAACTTAAGGTGCCGACCGAGATGCTGGTGCAGTTTTACTCAGCCATCATAGAGTCCATCCTGACCTCCTCCATCACAGTGTGGTTCCCCGGCGCCACAGTCCAGGATAAGAATAGACTGCAGCGCATCGTACGTGCTGCTGAGAAGGTGATTGGCTGCAAGCTCCCATCCCTCCAGGACTTGTTCTCCTCCAGGACCAGGAGGCGTGTGGGTCGGATCACTGCTGACTCTTCTCACCCTGGACACACACTATTCTCCCCTCTCCCCTCAGGCAGGAGACTACGCTCCATCCAGGCCCACACCTCCCGCCACCTGAACAGTTTTTTCCCCTCGGCCATCAGGCAAATGAACAATAACTCCTAACAGCAGCTCCTTGAATTCCTTGAATCCCTTCTAAGTCTATCTGATAGCTCAGTCACAGCTCTTTTTATACCAAATATGTGTTATATGTGTTTTATGTCGCACGTTTGCACCAAGAAAAATTCCTAGTTTGTGAACCCGTTCTCAAACAATGGCAATAAAACTATTCTGATTCTGATTCTGATACACTACATGCGTTTCTCACTCTTTCCTGTCTCTCCTTCTCACAGAGTGGTAAAACAAGCGCACCTGGTTACATACGTCACATACAGTCGCGCGTGCAACGCCATACGCTCTCGCGGAGCAGAGAGGTACCAGCATGGGTAACGTTAGCTGTGATGCTAGCGGTGCGGTGCGAGTGGTAATACGAGAAAAAAAAAGTGCGAATCTGGTAACAAATGAAGGAAGAAGAATTAATTCCCAAGAAAAACAGCAGGGGGTCCATCGTCTAGCAGTGGTTTGGCTTCAAACGGGAATATGTTAAACAGACAACTGTAATTTGTCAAGTATGCGGCAAAAGCGTTGCTACAAAAAGTAGCACCACTGCTATCATTTGAAAAGTCACCCGCTAGAGAATGAAGAGTGCTTGAAACTCCGCATGTCAACATCTCCGTTCCATGCCACACCTACAAAATGCCCAAGCAACCATTTCCACATCAACACCGTATGAAAAAAATAGTCTAAAACGGAGATAACGTCCGCAGGAACCTACCACATAGCGAAGGACATATACTATTTGATTTCCTATTATGCAGCTACGGTAATTTTTATTTGACAGTTATTGAAATATCGTGTGTGACATCATGCACAAAAGTGCACTTTTTTTGTTTTTAACTATTGTAGCAGCATTCTTTACAAAAAGTGCACTTTAATTTAGTGTTGTTTTGATATGTCATCTTAGTGACATCATGCACAAAAGTGCACTAATAGCTTGTTTTAAAATGTCTCTGACAATCTTGCACTTTCTGTTTTGAAATTACATGAATGTTTGTGGCACTGCTTAATAACTGTTTAATAAATACAGTTTTGGTAAATGGACTTAGTTGTGATTTCCCTCTCTGCATGAAAGTTTAAAATTAGCATATATTAATGCAGTATAAACAAGAATGTTTTAATGTAGACACAGAATCATCATACTGGTGTGATTATATGCATCAAGTGTTAATTCAAGGCTAAGGCAAAATATCGATATACAGTATATATCCTGTATCGTGACGTGGCCTAAAAATATCGAGATATTAATAAAAGGCCATATTGCCCAGCCCTACTTGGAGGGAACTGCAGATGTGGGGACCCCCCGGGGCGACCGGTGCAATGGATCTAGATCATAGTGTGAGAGTCCAGTCCATAGTGGAGCTGGCCCCACTACAACAATAGTGGGGCCCAATAGACAACATCCCATTGGCTCCATTATAAGCGGGCTTTTGTTTACAAGTTAGAATGCACTAAAAAATACATCCGTCATCTTGACTTTCATAATGACTGTAAACGATAGGCAAAATAAAAAAATAAAAAGTGCAGTTCCCCTTTAAGCTTTGCCTGTTGTATGTGCTACACATGCATCGTATGATACAATTATCTGGTGCATGTGAGATGGAACAAAAGCTAATCTTGAGGCCAGCGTACAGTTTTCCACTATCAGCATGTTCCTGTCAACTGTCTGCTGCTGTCACATGGTCACGTAATGTGACCATGTGTCAACACTCATTTTGCATGTCACTTTGCATTTCTAGCTTGTAGCAGACACTCTCCAGTGTTTAACTTGTCAAGACACCCGCAACTACAACCAGGAACCCACAACATAAGTCTTTACTTAGCTTCACAAGTGTGCAAGGTGCACTTCTCATTCACAGGAAGCAGCCGCTACCACAGCAACAACCAATCAGAGCAGTTAGAAAGAGAGCAGGAATAAACCAGACCATGGTTCACCACAACACCGTGCCAAAGAACAGAAGGCCTGACTCACCGAGTGCAGCAATGTTACCACAAAGCAGTACACCTCGCTTCACTTTGGTATAGTACACGTTGTACCACAAATGTAAAAAAGCTAACAACTGGTATAAAATAGGTAATCTGCACAGAAATGTTTTTTATAGCACCCTTTTGTTGGCTTACTTACCCTTGCTTTGCAGATGCAACCACAGGTATGAAGCCAGGAGGGTGAAACCAGTTACACTAAAGCCAAATGATTGGTTGAAGAATGCGTGGGCATAGGCAACCATAATGTAAGCCACCAGGTAATGTGCTTAATGTTGTGAAAAACAAAAGTCAGGTTACAATAATTTAAGTCAACTCAAATGAATTGGTTAGCCCCTTATTTGAATGCCATTGAATTTATGACAAAGGTGAGGACAGATATCACTTTGGTCTCGAGATCGACCAATTCAGTGTTAATTTTGTTGACTAAAAATGTTCGTCCTAGTTATCAACGACCGTTTTTTGCATGACTAAAATGAGGGATGATGTTCGTTAAGAAATTATCGATGTCGATGCCATTATCGAATCCTCTTATTGAACCGATTCTTTATCAAATCTCTTATTGAATCCAGATAGGTTGTTGTGTGTGCACCTTGTGTGTGCACTGAGTTCCAAAAGCCGTAGATGTTATGTGTTATGTGACTGTTTATATGGAGGACAAGCGGACGTGACTGAAGCAGCATGCGGACGATAAAGGCTGAAGGTTTCAGGTGAGAGAGGACGCTAAAGGCACGCCCCCAGTGAGCATATAGTGCTGCTATGTGCGTTGTAAATAAAAAAAATGCAGATTAACACATCACCAACATGTACGTGGTGCCGCTCATTTTCGACATCCCGGTGAAGCACACTGTGGAGAAGAAGGGGACCAGCACGGTAGCGAATCGATACGCACAACGGGGCTAATGGACAACGAGACTGACTTTGAAAATGACGAGAGGGAATCTGGCGTGTTTGATGGAGAACCTGCCCAGCTGTTCATTTCGGACACAGAAGATGAGGACTTTGATGGATTTGTGGAGGAGGATTGATAAAAAAATAATGTGAGTACATTGATAAATACTTCAATAAAGTACAACCAAACTCAGCTTTGCTCCTGCTGCCTTTTTAAAACAGCATCCATGCATGCTAGCGTATCTTTTAAGCTCGCGTATGTTTTAAAGGCCTACTGAAATGAATTTTTTTTATTTAAACGGGGATAGCAGATCTATTCTATGTGTCATACTTGATCATTTCGCGATATTGCCATATTTTTGCTGAAAGGATTTAGTATAGAACAACGACGATAAAGATTGCAACTTTTGGTATCTGATAAAAAAAAGGCTTGCACCTACCGGAAGTAGCGTGACGTAGTCAGTTGAACATATACGCAAAGTTCCCTATTGTTTACAATGATGGCCGCATGAAGTGAGAGAGATTCGGACCGAGAAAGCGACAATTTCCCCATTAATTTGAGCGAGGATGAAAGATTTGTGGATGAGTAAAGTGCAAGTGAAGGACTAGTGGGGAGTTGAAGCTATTCAGATAGGGAAGATGCTGTGAGAGCCGGGGGTGACCTGATATTCAGCTGGGAATGACTACAACAGTAAATAAACACAAGACATATATATACTCTATTAGCCACAACACAACCAGGCTTATATTTAATATGCCACAAATTAATCCTGCATAAAAACACCTGCGTGTTTGTTATGCTAGCTCCTAGCTCCTCTGCTAGCTCCTAGCTCCATAGAACACGCCAATACAATTCAAACACCTGATCAACACACACAATCACTCAGCCCAAAAGACCGTTTACCTAACCCAAGGTTCATAAAGCTTATATATTTTTAAAAAGTTACGTACGTGACGCGCACATACGGTCAAGTTATCGAATGTTTAGCAGCCAAGGCTGCATACTCACGGTACCTGATATTCAGCTGGGAATGACTACAACAGTAAATAAACACAAGACATATATATACTCTATTAGCCACAACACAACCAGGCTTATATTTAATATGCCACAAATTAATCCTGCATAATAACACCTGCGTGTTTGTTATGCTAGCTCCTAGCTCCTCTGCTAGCTCCTAGCTCCATAGAACACGCCAATACAATTCAAACACCCGATCAACACACACAATCACTCAGCCCAAAAGACCGTTCACCTAACCCAAGGTTCATAAAGCTTATATATTTTTAAAAAGTTACGTACGTGACGCGCACATACGGTCAAGTTATCGAATGTTTAGCAGCCAAGGCTGCATACTCACGGTACCTGATATTCAGCTGGGAATGACTACAACAGTAAATAAACACAAGACATATATATACTCTATTAGCCACAACACAACCAGGCTTATATTTAATATGCCACAAATTAATCCTGCATAATAACACCTGCGTGTTTGTTATGCTAGCTCCTAGCTCCTCTGCTAGCTCCTAGCTCCATAGAACACGCCAATACAATTCAAACACCCGATCAACACACACAATCACTCAGCCCAAAAGACCGTTCACCTAACCCAAGGTTCATAAAGCTTATATATTTTTAAAAAGTTACGTACGTGACGCGCACATACGGTCAAGTTATCGAATGTTTAGCAGCCAAGGCTGCATACTCACGGTACCTGATATTCAGCTGGGAATGACTACAACAGTAAATAAACACAAGACATATATATACTCTATTAGCCACAACACAACCAGGCTTATATTTAATATGCCACAAATTAATCCTGCATAATAACACCTGCGTGTTTGTTATGCTAGCTCCTAGCTCCTCTGCTAGCTCCTAGCTCCATAGAACACGCCAATACAATTCAAACACCCGATCAACACACACAATCACTCAGCCCAAAAGACCGTTCACCTAACCCAAGGTTCATAAAGCTTATATATTTTTAAAAAGTTACGTACGTGACGCGCACTTACGGTACGGTACGTGTTATGCTAGCTCCTAGCTCCTCTGCTAGCTCCTAGCTCCATAGAACACGCCAATACAATTCAAACACATGATCAACACACACAATCACTCAGCCCAAAAGACCGTTCACCTAACCCAAGGTTCATAAAGCTTATATATTTTAAAAAAGTTACGTACATACGCAAAAAAAAGCCAAAGCTGCATACTCACAGTAGCACGTCTGCGTCTTTGTCATCCAAATCAAAGTAATCCTGGTAAGAGTCTGTGTTGTCCCAGTTCTCTACAGGCGTCTGTGTATCCAAATCAAAAGTCCTCCTGGTTAGAGTCTCTGTTATCCGAGTTCTTCCATCTTGACTGCATCTTTCGGGAATGTAAACAAAGAAGCGCCGGCTGTGTACTGTTGTGGCTGACTACGTTCGAAAAATACGTCCATTTCGCACCGACAACTTTCTTCTTTGCTTGCTTGGCTTCCTTCTCCATAATGCAATGAACATGATTGAAACAGATTCACGAACACAGATGTCCAGAATACTGTGGAATTATGAAATGAAAACAGAGCTTTTTCGTACCGGCTTCAATGTGGAAGGCATACCCGTGTTCGTCGGGCTACGTCACGCGCATACGTCATCCTCAGAGGCGTTTCGAACCGGAAGTTTAGCGGCAAATTTAAAATGTCACTTTATAAGTTAACCCGGCCGTATTGGCATGTGTTATAATGTTAAGATTTCATCATTGATATATAAACTATCAGACTGCGTGGTCGGTAGTAGTGGGTTTCAGTAGGCCTTTAAGATAGCGTATGTTTAACCATGCCTGAGCCCAAAAATACGCTGCGCCTTATTTATGCGTTAAATACAGAAATAGCACCCGTAACTGACACGGCGCATTTTAATACAGTGCGCCCTATGGTTGCGAAAATACGGCATAGTGGCTTCGATAACGGGAACTGGTTCTCAAAAAGGGATTTGAATCCATGAAATCGGTTCTTTTCTTATCGAAGCATCAGGAGAACCGGTTTTTGAACATCATTCCTAACTAAAATAGGACAATAACGAATCACAACAAATGCACGTTGACGAAAACCATGAAAACAATTGACAATTTTGTCGAGGAATAAAAACAAGACGAAAATGTTGACAGAGACGAAATCCATCTATTCATCCATCCAACCATTTTCTACCGCTTGTCCCTCTGGAATCTATCCCAGCTGCACTCGGGCAGAAGGCGGGGTACACCCTGGACAAGTCGCCACCTCATCGCAGGGCCAACACAGATAGACAGAAAAGATTCACACTCACATTCACACACTAGGGCCAATTTTAGTGTTGCCAATCAACCTATCCCCAGGTGCGTGTCTTTGGAGGTGGAAGGAAGTTTCGGGAGGGAATCCAATCATATTCAATTGTGTCTTTAGGTGTGTGGGACAAGTTTTACAATGAGAGTAGCATGTGGGAGAGGGGCGGAGTATAAATCACAAAGGGGTCCAATCAGAAGTACTGTCTTTGTAAGGCAAACCGTTTGGACTTTTTACTGGAAAAACAAGACTGTACTGTATTGTAGGGATGTAACATTAAACGGTATTAACGATGACCGCAGCAACTCCTGATAGTTAGTATTATGCTTTTGAATTAAAATGATGGCTGGGATAGGCTCCAGTCACCCCAGAGACCCCTGTCTTCTCCGGGTCAAAACTCCAGTTTGCTTGTTTTTGTTATCGATTATTGCTTTCCATTGGGGTTTTTTTTTGTTTATTGTGACGGTACGCTCTTATCACGCCGTCACTTGAGGACCGGCATGTCTCTCTCTCTCTCTCTCTCTGGCCAGGAGAGCGAGGATGCACATGCGTGTGACAGCGGGAGCAAGCGCGCAGGTGGAGACAGGCTAGCTCAGGGGTCACCAACGCGGTGCCCGCGGGCACCAGGTCGCCCG